>NW_024582574.1:443200-453834 GCF_018398535.1 Haplochromis burtoni
GGGAATGGGAGCAGTAACAAAGGTGTTGCGTTTATATTTTTGTTGAGTGTAAGAATGAACTTTAATGGCTTTTAATGATTTCTTTCTGTTCTCTTTTTCTTTTCCTTTTAAAAATACAGGGTGTATACGTTTGAAGTTATTTTGGAGTTTCTTCAGTCCACACTGGGTCAAAAGCAAACATACGGGATCAAATATATAATTGGTTAAATATCTCTTTGCAAGCTGCACCTTGACAAAACACTTTTAGTAGCCCTCAACAAGCTTCTGGCATGATTCTGGTTCGATAGATGATCACTGTTTTTGGCAAAATTGATAGATTTCCTTTAAATTGGTTGGTTGGTTTGGGAAAGCTGTTCCAGAAGCTTAATATTAGCCTGCTTTCTTCATTCCAAAACCTGTGGAATGATCCCAGGTGTGTTTGGGATCCTGTTGGAACACCCAGTTGTACTCAAGTTTCAATTGTCTACATCCTGATTGTAGGTAACATTGAAGAGTTTGGAGGTAGTCCTGCTTCTTCATTATTTCATCCGCTTTTTTGCAATATCCCAGTACCACTGGCAGTAAAACAGCCCCAGACAATGATGGTGCCTCTACCGTGCTTCACAGTTAGTACAAAGGTCTTAGATTTGAAAGTCCCTCAAACATACATCTATTCACATTGTGAATAGACAAATATCTCAGCCTTTGTCTGGTCTGACTATAAAACTGTTCTCCACAAGGCATTTAGTTTGGGCAGCTGCAAACTTCAGTTGATCATGATGAGTGGATGCAAACTTTTGACTACAACTGTAAATGTAGTGATTCAACTCTTTTCAGATACTCTCTGCTGTCTTTTTTTCAAGCAGCATTTCAAACTAAATTCAATGAGAAGGTACATCCCAAAGTTTTTATAATAATGAAAAAAACTTACTTTACACAGAATCAGTTTCCTCTGTTCATTTCAACTGTCAAATGAAGGCAAAAAAAGCTGAATTTGTGTCTTTTCTTAACTGATTACACCTGTGTGTTTCCAGCGGCATGTGGTGGTCTTCTATCAAAGTTAAATGGGACCATTAGCACACCTGGCTGGCCTAAAGAGTACCCACCCAACAAAAACTGCGTGTGGCAGGTGGTGGCGCCCACTCAGTATCGCATCTCCATGCAGTTTGAAGCGTTCGAGCTTGAAGGCAACGAGGTGAGTGCGTCCATGTATTTATATGCAACATTTCAGTGAGAGAGAAAGGAAGCAGGTAAAAATAGCAGCCACCTCGTGACTGTTTGTTACAAGAGCCTTGCCTGTTTGTTTAGGTGTGTAAATACGACTACGTAGAAGTGCGCAGCGGCCTCTCATCCGACTCTAAGCTGCATGGTAAATACTGTGGTACCGAGGTCCCGGAGGTCATCACCTCTCAGTACAACAACATGAGGATTGAGTTCAAGTCGGACAACACCGTTTCTAAGAAAGGCTTTAAAGCTCACTTCTTCTCAGGTAAAACACACGTGTGACTCAGCGTGTGTGAGACTGTGTGTGTCAGGCCTGTTTTTTACTGGAATGTCAGGAGTCTTTAAATAAGATGGACACAGGAGAAGTGGATTATGGTGCAGGGGCGGTTTCTGGTATTTCATGCTCGGCACCACTGGAATTCAGTCACACTGCCAGAAACTCATGCCGAACACTGATCCTCCCCTTCTGCAAACATTTTAACCTTTGAAGCTGGCAGCCGTTTCAGTGTTTAGACTAACG
Organism: Haplochromis burtoni; assembly: GCF_018398535.1. Lineage (NCBI taxonomy): Eukaryota > Metazoa > Chordata > Actinopteri > Cichliformes > Cichlidae > Haplochromis > Haplochromis burtoni. Next base: position 444,924 of record NW_024582574.1, read on the forward strand.
AGACATATCAGTCTAAAGGTGAGATGCACACAGGAGAAATAAGAGAGATTAGTCAGAATTAGCCATGTGTTGTGTTAAAGTTTTCCAGTCATGTTGCACTCACCAAAAAATCTGAATTGCTTAGATTGTTTAGATTAGGTAAGTAAAACACTCGCTTGGAAAAAAGCAGAAAGACACTGCTACTGATATCTAAGCCATCACTGACTGTGCCGCAGAGATTTAGGTAACCGTGTAATGTCCAGAGCAGAAGAAGTGGCTTTAGGAGGCATTAGCACTCTTATAAACACTCTTGTTTGAGCATCTACATACCTCATTTTGTGTCCCCATCTCCCTCTGCTGTGAATTCATTTGAGGTTGTTTGCATGGTTTAGTATTAGGTGAAATGTTCATGTGTATGCAGAGCTGTTTGCATATTTGTCTGTTTTTTTTTTTTTTTTCATGCTGCCTCCACCTGCTCTCTGGCTTCCTCCACTCACCCTGCTCTCTGCCCTCTCTCCCCTCAGACAGACTGGCACAGTGTCAGGAGCGTATGTTTGTGTTTGAGTCGTGCCAGGACGTAACGCGCGTCAGTTCAACTCGTGGTCATGTCGGCACCAGGCTGGCAATCTCATCAAAGGTCAGAGGTAACATGACCTCACAATCGGGATTGATCTCTGATTGGCTCTGGTCAATTAAGGGAATGGATAGATCCTACTTTATTGATGTGGATCCTTTCTTTATCCATTCTGCTCCAGAAGGAAACGTTCTGTGTCCCAGTATTGTACAAATTATTGATAAAATCTATGATTCGGTGGACTAAAATTGTGATAATATGGAGTTATGAGATGCTATCCTACAACTTTCTGTCATCCATATTAAAGCTCCCAACTAGGCCTTAAATGAAAACCCTTAAAAAATTAGTAAGTAAAGTAAATAATGGAATTACCCATAATGAATGTGTAGTTATTGTTTTATGTCACACAGTGTTTGCATGATAGCTAATATGGAAAAAAGTAATGAAGAAAGTGGTGAGTTTGATCAATTTACAGGTTCTAAAATATTCAGCAAATAAATGTACTATATGGCTACTTACTGTTTACTGAATGAAAAGTAATATACACTACCTGTCCAAAAACAAGTCATCACCTGGTTAACTAAGCAAACTAAGACTTACACTAGATAATGACTGCAGTGATTACTATGTTTTGGATGGTAACAGGTTATTTAACCATAACTGATGCTGTGAGGAGCTTAACCAACCATGTTAGAAGACATATCCTGTGGTTGTGAAAAACCTGTTATGGTTTTTCAGAAGGATTGAAAGGGTTATTGGTTTGCATCAGGCAAATAAAACAAATGGAGATTGCTGAACCAAGTAGCATTAGGTTTACACATTATTAAAGACCTTGAAGTATAATGGAGAACCATCATCTTCACCAAAGAAGTGTGGCTCCAGTTTGCTGAAGACCATAATGACTGGACTCTGGAACAATGAAAGTAGGACAGTGATGCGAGTCAGAGGAGAGGCAAATGAAGCAATACTCCCTACTGCCAGCCTCTGGCTACAGTCCTATGATCTGGGTTTGGTTCAGTTGGTCAGGTCTTGATTCAGCAGCGTAATGTGGCCCTGCAAAAAAATGAGGTTAGTTGAGTACCTGAATACACTGAGTGGTCAGCTTTTTCCATCAGCGGATTTTTGCTTCCTTGTTGGTGGTTCCAAGATGACAATGCCAGGATTCATCAGGCTCTAAGAGTAAAAGAGCAGTTTGGGAAGCATGACACATCACTCTTTGGCTTGGTAATCACAGAGTGCAGACCTTAATCCCATTAAGAATGTTTGGGATGCGCTGAAAAAGACTCTCCCATCATCAATACAGGAGAAAAAAATCCAAGTCTAGATGGAAATGAATGTGGTCACAGTGCAAACTGAAACAACACCCCTCAAATCTGTGCCATCAAAGCTGGCCAAAAGAAATATAGCATGCATGATGTGAAAAAAGCTTTTTATTATCCAAAATGTTTAAGTATTGTCACCATCATGTATTTTCATAAATCCAGGCCATGATTATCGTATGCAAATATATGTACGTTGATTTTTTTTTAAACTGCAATCTCAAAGACAGTCTTAAACAGTATGAAATTGGGACACAGCCCATTTTCCACTAAAAATACAACAAATGTTCCCCGCTTGCTGTTTCAGGGAGAAATTTGTTGGATGTTATGATACAGATTTCTCTTTTTTACTCAAACAATTTACTGCAAACTTGAAGAGAAAATCAGGACAGTTTAAACTTCAGAGGAAGAAAAGCTGTTAACTGCATTCAACTAACCTGCAGCACACCTTTAACACACAGCTAAACAGTTCAGTGGGGCAGGCTTGCAAAAGGAAAGTACTCAGATACGAATAATGTGCGTACTTGTGTGTTAAAAGCTGCTGTGTGGCTCAGTTACTGTCAGAAGCTTTTAGGGATAGCTTTTGGTTGGTGAACAGCCAGCAGCTTTAGGGAGGTCCCCTCAGCCTCCCACATACTACTAATCCGTGTGTGTGTGTGTGCGTGTGTGTTTGCCCGTGCGTGCGTGTGGACATTTTGTGCTTGACCTGAAGACAACTACAATGAACACTGTGTAGCATCGACCGCAAAGCTTCTTAGCCTGTGATAGGGTGAGACTGAGCCCACAATAGCACTGTAATACCACAGCAGACACAGACAAACACACACGGAGAAAGAGAGGGAGAGAGAGAGGATTTAGTGGTTTCATTAAAAGCAGATCTAGTTTGATTCACAAGCTCCAAAGTTGAAGTGAGACTCGGCGTCTGTGTCTAATCTCACATCTCTTTATAGGAATCTGTTTCTCTCTCAGTCACAAACACACTGTGCTCCCACACTCTCCCCATACATCCTCTGTCTTCCTGTGCGGTCTGCAATCCATCCTCACCTCCTCTGCCTCTTTCTGTCTCCGCGCTTAACGTGGCAACCCCGAGCAGAGCGAACCTTCCGTTGCTTCTTCCGCCTCCACCCGGTATTCAGCCTCACCAAAGTCTTTGTTCTCACCCAGCCCATCCTGTGGTGAATCCAAGTGGTTAGAGGACACCACAAATTGAGTATGAGGGAGAGAAAATGATTGGGAAGTGAGTTTGTTTTTGGACTTTAAAACGTTTCCACCTTTAACCTGCAACCGGATCAATTTGATCAAACTCTGTGCCAAGCCAAACATTTTACTATAACACAAACAATCTGTGTCTGTTTACCTAAAAATCCTCTTACATGATCGGGAGTGGTGCAAACAACATTGGTACACAAGTACATCTTAAGCCCTGAAGGTTGTCATCTATATCAGCCATTATGATGTCATCATGTTGCCAGTTACCAAGAGGATAAAATAATCCATTTGCAGCTTTTATGCATCTATAACACCGAAAGGTACTGTATCATTGACATTTCACAACAATTACTAATTTCTAATTTATAGCAACAAATTGATTGATGCTTGATATATTCATCAACATCAGCATGTTACCTAGCAACCGCATAACAATGGACTAAAAGATGAACAGACCAAACAATACTCTAGCATGCGCATTTACTTGGTGTTCAAATCTTATTTTAAAATTCTATTCAGATTCTTCAGATTCCCAAAACATTCGCAAGACACCACATGTTCACTCTGAATTTTGAGGTAATGTGTATTGAATGATAAAACAAACTATTTAATTTATATTAACCTTGTGAATATTTTTTCATATTTTGCATATTTAATGGAGTCTTTTACTCAGTACAACCAATATGTAGCTCCAATAATAATCTAACATAATTATGTAGTATATGATGGGACTGTAAAGTACCATGGTGGGGTATAAACATAAATACAGAGGCTTAAAGGTTCCAAAAGTGACTAAGAAGTTTTTATTGGATTCTGACCAATTCCCTATACAGTTGATGAATGATGAAATCTTTTATGTATCAGCACATAGCAAAAATGAATGAGGAATTGAAAAAAATCATACAGTTTATGACATGCAGTTGGGCAAATAATTATTTGATCACCCGCTGGATTTGCAAGTTTGCTCACTTCCAAAGAAATGAACTCTCTCTCACTTTTACTATAGTTTCAGTTTAATGCAGCAAGAGATATATCAGCTGAAAATGCAAAAAAAACCCACATTACAACACACTACATAAAAGAGACTTGCTAGACCACTGAATGACATTCATTTGCTTCTTCTTTAGCCACTCCTTTGTTGCCTTGGTGATATTTTTTGGGTTGTTGTCATGACACATCCACGACCCATCTTCAGTGTTCTGGCTGAGGGAAGGAGGTTCATTCATTGTTCCCTTAAGGCAGTGAAATCCTGCTGTACCCTTAGCAGAAAAACAAAACCATAATGTTTCCACCTCCATGCTTGACTGTGGGGATGGTGTTCTTTAGGTCATACTCAGCATTTCTCCTCTTTCCGACTTGGCAGATGAAGTTGACACCAAAGAGTATGATTTTGATTTCATTTGACGACAACACTTCCCCCCCAAGCCTTTTCTGAATCATTAGATGTTCACGGCCAAACTTAAGACAGACCTCTGCCTTCTTGAGTAGGGAGACCTCATTGGTGCTGCACGGTATAGTGTGTTAATAGTGGTGTTCTTGGTGACTTTGGTCCCAACTGTCTTCAGGTCATTACCAAATCTACCACCTTTTTCATGATCATCCTAACCCTGTGATTCAAGATCTTGCCTTGAGCACCAGACCAAGTGCAATTGATGATCATTTTATGTTTCTTCCATTTCCTGATATTCACACTAGTAGTTGTCAACGTCTCACCAAGCGTCTTGCGGATGGTGTTGTTGCTCACTATGCCTTGTGCAGGTCTTCAATCTTGTAATTTGTGTGCCACATGGACACACAGCCAATTTGTGGGAGCCAGAATTCAGACTGTTTTGATTCAAATACTTATTTTACTCAATGACATGCAAATCAATTTATACATTTTATGTAATGTGTTTTTTTCTGGATTTTTGGTTGATATTCTGTCTCTCTACACTAAAATACGAATAACATAAACAGAGACTGTTCATTAGAGTGTATGCATGTTGAAAGTTATGGACATGATGTTATTACTTCCATCTGATAGCTGTATAAATCACTGCAGATGGTTTGAAGTTTCTTCCATCATTAGAGAAAGCCAAGTGCATCCCAAAGCTTACTCCTGTGGTTCTACCCTACCCATTAATTAAGAGACCCTTCAGCAGCCACGCGTGCTTTCAGTCTGTGTTACACTCATAACAAAGAGAGGTTACAGGGGCTCGACTGCAACTGGGCCCCAGACTAAAACAAGTACACAAACAAGATACACAAGTAGGGTATGTTAACAAAAAACAGATGAAACTAATCAGGGACAAGTTAATGGATCACAAAGTAGGGACAACTAAGGATGCAAAACAACACATTGGGACACACAAGGGAAGTAATACTTTCAAAATAAACACAAAGAATAATCAAAATTCAGTAAACCTAAATAAGACAGCTGCTGTGACCTGAACGTAGACGATTGCAACACAACAACAGACTTACACAAACTAACAAACTTCAGAAAGTTTTTTTTGTTTTCTTTCGTTAGATATTCTTCTCTGTGGCAATCAATGCAAACTTTTGCCTTTTTGAGTAACTTCTCCTTTATTGATCTCCAGCTGTTACTGTAGTAAAAAAACAAAAGTAAGCTGCAGAGAGCGTTCAAAGCCGGGATGGCTCACTTGATCATCCTGCTGGGCTTTAACTCTCAGCCTTGCAATAAAATGTTTAACTTGTCTTCATTTTCTCCTTTTCCACTGCACCCGCACCTCATTACTGTCCTCTTTTGTTTCTCTCCCTTCCCACCATCTCATCTCTCTGATGTTTCCACATCACTGACGTGTTGCATGTGTATCCCTCATAGACAAAGACGAGTGCAGCAAGGACAACGGCGGCTGCCAACACGAGTGCATCAACACGGTGGGCTCCTACGTGTGTCATTGTCGCCATGGCTTCGTGTTGCATGAGAACAAACATGACTGTAAGGAAGGTGGGTTTCATGTGCATTCACACCCACACACACACTGGCATAAAAGCACCGGAACACACGTGCATGCTGTCGCGCATCAACACAAGCATGTGCTCATTCATAAGAATAGCCATCATCCATCACGCGCTGTCCACACACATCCACATGATAGCAGGCTTTACATTTGAGGGAGTTTTTTTTCTTTGGCTTATATTTTTTCACATAGATTAAAGGGACAGTTCACCCCCAAATCTTCTGGCCTGTGGCGCTATTTATTCATCTAAATTGTTCAAGTGAGAGTTGTCCAATTTCTGGGATGTCCACTGTAGAAATGTCTGCAATATCCTGAATGTAATAAAACCTTATGGCATTTGCCTTGGAGTGCGCCCCAGTGAAAAAGGAAATTGAAAAATGCCGCAGGAATGTCTTTTTTCCTGAAACCATGACCTTGCTTTCTTTCTGTCAAACTACACCCACCAACCAAAGAAGGCATGCAGCTAGCTAACGTTAAAGCTCAGCTGAGGGGAGACGCCATCAGTACTTACATCCTGTCACGCTGTCACTCGCATGAGCCTCGGGACAGGTAGAGGCATTCTTCCTCTTGGGTAGTGAAAAGCTTGGCAGACAGAAAGAAAATAGGTGCTGGGTGAACCTGCTCAGACCAAAACAATGCAGGCAAAATAAATAGCACTACAGGCAAAATGGAACACAAGTTTAAGGTTTTATATATCAGGATATATTAAGAATCAATTAGTCCTCAACAGGTCTTAAAATGAGGTAAATACAACCTCAGGGGAACTTCAAAACATGACATATTACACAATGTTACTATTTCTTTAACAAAAACTGAGACAAAATCATCAGCAAAAATTAAAAACTTAATTATATATTAAGAGTATTTATTTTGTGTAGTGAGACTAAAAAAGAAACAGCTTTCACATTGACATTTACTGGCCCTGAAGGGCAGTTGGTTTACACTGAAAGTCATCAGACCTAACTTGGACTGTTCTTAAAGGACATTCCTGAAACAGAAACACACCAAGTCCAAATTAATTACCACAGAAATGTCCCACAAAACTGTGACATTATAAATTATATGTAGGGGATTAACTTCAGGAGATGCTCCACTCTAAACGACTTGATACTCTTGAACTTTTCTCAGATGACCTAAAAACCAGTTGCCAGTCTCTAAAACTCTGTTCACTCTGATGTGTGTGAGAAACGGACAAAGGGTGGAAAAAAGTTTTAGTTTGACAGAAAACATTATTTATTAAAGGTTATTTGCACTTTCACACACACACACTTGCACAAACACACACACACACCCTGCTGAATGGACATATTATACACAGCTCTTTGAAGTTGAACTTTTGAACACGTACACACACACTCACAACATCAGCACTGACATACACACCTCACTAAAGACTCCCCGTGATGCTCATAAAAAGACTCGTGTTTCAAACATCTGGGATCTTGAAAGCTTTGCGTGTAGCGTTGTCTTCCTGTGTGTACATGTGTGTTTATATGTGCACAACACCAGTGTAAGCGAGCCTTGCCGTGTCACACTAATTCATATTCCCGTCACACGGCCTGTGCCCCTGTTTATATATATACATGAGCTTCGGCTTGTTTGAGAAGATTTCAGCAATTGTTGTTACACCCTGGATTCATCATTAAGCATAACTGTTACTCACCTTTATGGCTTTTCACACCAGTGGGAAATATAAAAAAATGACACACAGCATCCTTTAAAGTCTCAGGGATCTCATTTTAAACTCTTGCAGTGACTTTGAAACTGTTAGTTTTTACCAGCAACTTGATCAGATTGTACCCATGGCTCTATCTGTAACATGAGGTGTTACACTCTTCTGTAAAAACAAAACTGTGTGGAGATTTTGACATCTGTATGTGATACTTTGCATGCTAGAAAAAAGGAAAAAAAAAGCTTTTTCAGACTCACGTGTTGTTCTTGTGGATGCCATTTCATGCTGTACATGAGTTTGGTTTTCCTGAGAAATAAAAGCCATCACCTTCAAACGCATCGTCTTTGTCGTGTGCGTGCCTTTTGCCTCCCCGCACCTTCATAGAGCCATAGCATTTGTCTCATTAAAATCGAATGCATGAAAATGCCATGTGTGACTGTGTGTGGGCTGCTCTGGACGGCTTTAACCTGAGACAGACTCCAGGAGGAAAGTAGTCAGTGTTAACAAACAGCTCCTGTGTGTTTCCAGACTCGTCCATCAGTGACAAATGAAGTGCAGCTGATATTTTTCAGTGCGCTTTCTGAGATTCTGTGGCAACAAAGAGCTGACTGCTGAGTACGATTTTCTATAATGTAATGAGTAGGTGGAGCTGACAAAGCCTTAAAATCAAAGAAAGTGGGGCAAATGACAGAGTAGTCGTCAGGAATAAAAACAAAAACCACTGAGTTTGATACTTCTTCAATGAATGCAATGGTGTTTAGAAAAGCATTCAATCTTTAACAGACTCTGAATGTTACATGTGCAGGTATGGTTACATAAATGTACACTATTTGTCAGTCTAAACTCACTGAATGCATATAGAAAGCATTCAGGCCCACCTCCTCTCCCAAATCCAAAATAATGATATGGTTCTTACTTTAATTACTGTATACAAATAAATAGTGTACATATACATATATGTACTCAGCTACAGTATAGAAAGTGCAAAGGTCCCACTGCAGTGTTTGTGCAAAGCTTGCTGCCAATTTCAAGTGAAACCCACTGTGAACTTGTCACCAGGATGTGCTTCTTTGAAATCTTCTTCTCTCATTTAGTTCTTGTGTTTCTCTCCTTCCTGTTCCTTTTCCATTTCCTCTGACCTTTTCCTGTGCAGCCATGATTTTTAAACTTCCTCTCTGTGTGTGCTCTTGCGTGT
>NW_024582574.1:453854-481583 GCF_018398535.1 Haplochromis burtoni
TCCAGCCGAGTGTGAGCATAAGATCCACAGTCCCAGTGGGACCCTGAGCAGCCCAAACTGGCCAGACAAGTACCCCAGCCGGAAAGAGTGCACCTGGGACATCACAGCCACACCGGGACACAGAGTCAAAATTGTAAGTGTGCATCACGTAAAAGCGGGTTCAACATTGTCAGGCTTTTCTTTCTCTGTGTGTTTTTCCTGGAAATCACAGGAATGCCACCCCACTGTAACGACGCACCGTTCTGTCTGTGGGGTCATCTTGTATGGTAAAGCCTTGGCTTGGCTTCTCCTTTCGTGTTCCACTTATGAAACCCAAATGTGAATGAGGGAGAAAGTGCATGTTTGTATATTTGGGCTAACTGTGAGTGAGTGCTCATGCATTACAGAAAGGCCTTGGGCAGTGGCCATCTGTGTCAGTGTGCCTTTCTATGCCTGTGTATGCATGTGTGCTGCCTACACACACACACATACAAAGTCTTTTGCGTATTTTCTAATTTGGTGCACATGTATGTGTTTATAAGACACCATTAAAATTGAGCTCCAGTACCATTTAGTGAAGTGTTTGTTTCTGCTGCAGAAACTCAGACATTTCAGTGTTGCCTCTCTAGAGAAGATGATGTGAGAATTGCAAGCTAAGCATAGTTTTAGCTCCAAGACAAATCTGAATGGTTATTTGGTCCTTGGCAGTTTAGGAAGTCATTTAAAGGGAGAATATCTAACTCTGAACTGTTGCTTGATGGAGGTGATGACAGGGGCAATGATAATGGTCTTTCTGTGTGGAGTTTCCGTTTCCACAGACATGCAGTTTGTGGGGTCAACTGATGATTCTTAATTGCCCATAGGTGTGATTGGTTGTCTGTCTCTCTGCATTAGCCACGCAACAGACCTGCGACCTATCCAGGGTGTACCCCCGCCTTTTCCGCCCCCCTGAATTGGATAAGTGGAAGAGAATGGATGGATAGAGATGGAGACATGTCAGAACAACAAAACAGAAAACCAGTGATGACATACAATCTTTGGGGGGGGGGTTCACTTCAGAGGATAAAATGACAGCTGATGTTTGTCTTCAGCTTCTAAAAATGTTCATCTTGACCAAACATTTTATTTAAGAACGTAATAAAGCACAAGACAGGTCAACTAAAACATGTTGAGATGATGCTGTGAACAAGACATAACCTTACTTTACATCATGACTGCTTCCACTGTTTGTCCAAGAAATGTTGCAAAAAGATGATTACTTGTAACTTTTCTCTTAAATATATTAATAATTTAGTTTATACATTTCAGAAAGTTCAGAAAATAGCACAGTCCACCAAAGATAAACTATAATATGTATTGTCACTCGTTACGAGTATTAGTAAGACTTCTCAATTATGAAGCCAAAATTAGTTTGAGTTTCAGTGGCATTTAAGATTAAAGAATGGCTTTAATCTGTTAATTATTGCAGCCTTCAAGTAACTTTCTGTTAGTTGACTGTTAGACTACTACTTTTACTTTCTAAAGGTATGAACGTCATAAGTGCAGAGCTCACATTTGTTCTCACAAGGGACTAAATAACAGGGGGAGGAACCTGGCCTCTAATTGGTTTGTGGAGTTGTGTTCTGAATCAGTACTGGTCAGAATTTAATCATATTTATACAAAATAACCACCTAACACAGGGGTGTCAAAGATAAGGTTCAGTGGCCAGCATCGGACTGACACTAGACTCCAATCTGGCCAACTGAATGACTGAAAATGTGAATGCTGGCATACATGTTGGACTTTTTACTACTGATAAAGTCATCCTCGAAGGCCATTCATACTACACCAAATTAAACACTTAGATTACAGAAAAGTTCTTCTTTTTTCACCATCTACTCTAGAACTACTGTGAGTCTACAAAAGAGACATTTTCTGTAAAATAACAAAAACTTTGTTTTATACATACTATGAGCTGCAGGAATTTCTCTATAATTTTACACCTTTATTTTTCACAGTTTAATCCGACGTTGTGTTCTTATGCAGAAAAAAAACAGAGATAAATTGTTGACATTGTGAGGCAACATGGTGGTGTGGTTAGCACTGTTGCTTTGCAGCAAGAAGTTCCTCAGTTTGACTCTCCCATCTGGAGAGTCTTTCTTGTTTTACAAGAAGCTTGCATGTTCTCCCCATGTTTGCATGGGTTCTCTGCGGGTAGTCTGGCTTCCTTCCATGTCCAAAGACATGTGGTTATTGGGGTTAGGTTAATTGGTGATTCTAAATTAGCCCATAGATGTGAATGGTTGTCTGTCTCTGTGTTAGCCCTGCATCAGACTGAAGACCTGTCCAGGGTGTATCCCGTCTCCAGGCCCCTCCAATGCTCCTGATAAGGATGAGAGGAAGAGAATGGATGCATTGTTGAAATTGCACTTCTTTATCTTATATCTTAAGATCTTAAGATATAAGAGATATAAGAGATTAAATGTGTATTAAAATTTCATTGCACTGACAGAAAGGGGAGTTTCACTGGCCGGCCCACCAGAGATCAAAGCACGACACCAACAATGTAAAATGTAATGCAAATGAGTTTATTACCTCTGTCCTAACAGGTCTTCATGCAGTCTGTGCTCAAGGTCAAGGTCACATTTGTTATTTTCAAGGCAACAAGCTGTGAATTGTGATTGATTATGAGCCAGATGAGCTACTGCGTCACCGATATTCTCATATAAAAACACTGCCGTGAGCATATTTAAACAATAGGGTAGAGTAACTGTGTTATCAGCTAATGCTAGCAAGCTTGTCTAGCAAGGCTCATCCACTGCATGGGTGCACAAAACAGACACAGGAACCTGCTACAGCAATAGTCCAGTTCTGTGACTAGCAGACCTCTGCCAGCTACAGTACAGCCATCTATGTCAGCCGCCCTCACCAAAACAGCCACTCTTTTAATCATGGATAATTTGAAGTCTTAATGCAATTTAAATAGGGGATAAAACTGTTTATTTCAGATGTAATGTAGATGTTGGGCTTTTTATCGGAAGGTCTGTGTGGATTGACTAACTTTTCAAACAAACCTTGTGTTGGCTTCATGTTTCAGCTCCAGAGGTTGGTTTCAAAGAAAAATAATAATAAAAACAAATACAGAAGAATGAAATCACTCACATGCTCACATTTACACAGGATGCTTTAGATAATCCTCCTAAAGTCATGTTCCCATGCATGTGTCTCTCTCTATCCAACACACACACACACACACTGTTGAAAGGATGCATTAAACGTTTGGCTCTTCACCTTACTTCCACTCTGCAGCCACAATATGGGCTTGTTATCAAAACTGTCATCCATCGTCATTTAGTTTTTGATAATCTCTAATGACCGCTTATGTAACCAAAACACATTACATCATCATCTGCGATAGCACAGTTACGAGGTTTTGCTCCCGTTTTGAATGTAACTTTGTAACTTTGTGTGATTCAAACGATACTAAATACACACTCCTTTGTCTTTATGTTTTTAATATTACTTGTTGTTTTGTGCACTTTAGCTTTACATATATCTGTGAGGACCAGTTTTAAATTTTAGACTTGTGGAGTGAGGGCACTTTTGTTTTTGTTTTTTTAGGGGGGGGGGGGAATTAGGTCAGGTATTAAAATTCATTTGATTTAGTGTTACAGTCAGCTTAGAAGTAGGGTAAGGGCGAAATCAAACGATGTATTCCCCTTATGCTAGATTTTGAGGAGTTTTTTTGTAGTTGTATGTTAGTAAACTCTCTTTTCAATAAAGATATATGCATTTCAGTGAGTATGCACAAAGACATGAGTACAAATGTGTGCATATAATAAATAGGGGTGCTCTCTTTCTCCACAGTAATGACATCAAAGAAGGACATATAAAATGCCAGAAATCTGAACATGGCATTAGGATCATTTAATTATTCCTCACTCTGTCTGGCACACACACACACACACACACACACACAACTTGCTTGGATGTAGTACACGGCTCAAGTCAGACCATCAAACCAGTGTCTCGCTTGGTTAGAAATGGTTAGAAACATCTGGAAACCATCACGACCTCAGAATCAAACACTTCCCATCTGTGTAATGAAATCCACGCATCAGCCCACCTTCACCCTCCTTTCTGCTTCAAGTCAGTTGGTTTATGGAAAAAAAGAAGAAAAAAAAAATCAGAGTGTTGTGATGGTTATGGTGACGTGACAGACCCAATCAAGTGTGTGACTGTGTGGGAGCGAGGCCTGCAAGGTGTTATGACTCAGCTCACGGTGACATGGTTGGATTATAAATCGTGACACTGTGTACATGCTGGTCCGCGTGGAGGCATTGCATGGGCCGGGGGTTTCTTCTCTGACGCTCAGAAAGAAAATAACATTTGTTTTCTAAAACGAGATCGTATCTGACTGATAGATTAACAGCCTAAACGTGATATGCAGCATCTTGCATCTTTCATTAAAAAAAAACAACCCAGTGTAATATATCATGCAGCCTGGACAATGACAGGAATTATTTTTAATCTGCCACAAATGGGAGAAAGAAAATGAAATCAGAAATAAATATGGGGTTGAGGAGACAGTGTGTATTTTCTTTTGTATTGTGGCCTCAGCTAATTTTAATTACTTTCTAATAACTTCACTTTGCTTTGGGATTTCTTAGACTGACAGTACTATTGACCAGGGATGTTTGGGAAGCTTTAAGCATGCCCCTGACAGGCAGTCAGTTAGCTCATTGGGGACGGAATTTGGGTATCTCATGCTTAATTAGAACCCAATAACAGTGCAATAATGCATTTCCATTGCAGCTACATTAACTCATGTTTACCTCTCTTTGTTTAAAAAATGATTTGATGCTTAATGAAAGACTTACCGTGAAGATATTTCTTCATAAAAACACCGTGAAGATATTTCTTCATAAAAACACACAATACATTTGGAAATAATCCATTCTCTTCCTTCAGTCTGCTCTTCTTTGTGTTTATTTTTTCCTTCAGCTCACACATGTTGTCTACATTCCTGAGTTCTATAAATAATTCTTTAAAATAATAAAGCCCTCACGTTTTGAGACTTTGTAAACACTACAGAAATATTTTTTGTACCTACAAGCTTGTTGATCTCCGAGTTCTGCTCTTCGTGCCTCACATGGACAAATTTAATCTGCTTTACGGAGCCAAGCAAGCAGATAAAGTTAAGCCCTTTCCTTCAACAGCACCTGGATGAAGAAGTGAGATGGAAAAGTGACTTGAACAACTTAAGGGATTTTATTCGTGCCGTTCTCCAACTAATGTCGCTCAGAGAGACCGGTGAGGGACCTCAGAATGCCTGCCTGTTGCCAGGATGATACAAATTCAGGAAAAGAGAGATTAGATTAGTAGTGCAGCGTCTTTACGAAAGGGTTCTTGCATATTTAGAGATTTATCGGAGCGTGTTGCCTTCACTGGATAGCAGAAACAGATTGAAAACAAAGGGAAAAGAGAGAGAGCGAAAGCAGCAAAATGAAATTCAGCAAAGATGTAGTGCCAAGAGTTAAATCAGGAACTCAGCTTTAGATGTAGTTTTCTTGACCAAACAGGGTGACAAACATAAGGCCCAGGGGCAGAATCAGCCCAACACAGACTCCAATCAAATGCACTGAGCAGCTTTGGAAAACATGAAGAAGCACATACATTTTGGACTTTTTACTTTAACAGCTTTTTGTATTGATAAAGACCTCCCAAATGCCCCATTCATACACTACCAAAGTAATTAAGTAGTAGATAAAAAATTAAATGACAGAAAAGTAGATCCACGGTGAAAAAAATAGGACATAAGCTGTGCATTAACAAAAATTTTCTGTTTTAAATTTACCAAACAGTCTGGGCAACGACCAGAACTTTATCTAAAAGTTTACACATTAATTTCTTACAGTTTAAGAGATGTGCTGACAGATTTCTTTCTTTTATCACAGCAGCATTTCTTTCAAGATTCAAAGTGTTTATTGTCATGTGTACAGAAGAAATAGCATTTCTCTGTGCAATGAAATTCTTCCTTTGCTGTCCATACACAAATGCCAAGTTAGGTAGGGTTGAAGGAAGATAAATAAAGATATCTTAATAGCTTGTCTTTATCATAGAAAAACTTCTACATATCAGGCAAAAGAGGATTTGCACTGGTCTGGCCCACATGAGATCAAAACAGCCCATGATGTAAAACGAGTTGGACATCCGTGATCTAGCATATGACACCATAGCCATGCTACCATCACTCAGAACTGTAAAACCCCAAGATTGAATTCTCAGAGTGACAACTTACATGTTTTTTAGAATTACAAACTTGAATTGCTTGTCACCTACTAGCCAATCATGCAGATATGTGTGTAAGTTCGTGATTTCATCAATAGAGAAATGTTTCGACGCCAACTTGTATAAAGGTCACTCTTAGCACTTTTGTGAATATTGGAAGTATCCTTTTGAGTATCTCTAGTAGCTCCTATAAGGTTCTTGTCTTAACACCCACTCATTCATTCATTCTCCGTCTCTGCCATTCTCCCCGCTTCCTTCTTTTCAGACCTTTAATGAGTTTGAGATCGAGCAGCATCAGGAATGTGCCTATGACCATCTGGAGGCGTTTGACGGGGACAGTGACACAGCCACCATCTTGGGTCGTCTGTGTGGCAGTAAGATCCCGGAGTCGCTGGTGTCCACTGGCAACAAGATGTACCTACGCTTCATTTCTGACGCCTCAGTGCAAAGGAAGGGTTTCCAAGCTTCACACTCAACAGGTCTGTGGTCATATAAATATCCTTATGTAGTAAATAAAGTCGATTTTTTAAGTCTGTTCTTGGAACACTGTGCAAGACCATATCTGTCGAGAGCATCACTCAAAGTCATCAGCGTAATTAATTGAAGTTAGGAGCAATGTCCCCCTCTAGTGGTCTTTAACAGCACGTGCATGCTGAAATAACCCGTCACGAAATCTGACTTTAGTTCTTCACTGCTGGGAAGAACAAAAAGTGCCCCAAAAACCATTTTTTCATACTTTTTCCTTTCTTTGTGCCTCTTTAGAGTGTGGAGGTCGGCTGAAAGCAGAAGCTCATCAGAAGAACCTTTACTCCCACTCCCAGTTCGGAGACAACAATTATCCGGGTCACACTGACTGCGAGTGGCTGCTGACGGCAGAACAGGGCTACGGCATCGAGCTCAGCTTCATTACATTTGAGGTGGAGGAGGAGGCCGACTGTGGTTATGACTACATCGAGCTCTATAATGGGTATGATGCCAACTCACACCGACTGGGACGCTTCTGCGGTTCAGGGGTGAGTTACCGTTATTTTCAGGGACGTCTCTGAGTTCTGTAAACTTGAAAGACTTGTGGAGGACTCGCCACATGTTTTAGTGGTCGACAATGAAACACTTCAGGTTAGACATGAGTTTGCTTTGGCACTTTGAGTCAGTGAAGCTTTAACTAGTTTTATAAATTTGCATTGTATTACTTTGCAATGTTAACTTTTGCAGCGTTCACGATTTATTGAAATGTGCAAACATACATAGGAAAGGCAGTATATAAGGCAGTTTTAATGAGCTTGAAAGTCCACTTTTATTCTTCAACATAGCCTGAACTCTCTTAGGCAGATTTCTTGTCATTTCTTTAAGGAGTCTTCAGGAATAATTCTCCAGGCTTCTTGAAGGACAGTCAAAGCTCCTCTTTGGATGATCCCACGCTGTTTCAGTAATGGTGGGGAAGCCAGTCCATGATAGTGTTACATTGTTTGGTTTTCTATCCAGATATGCTTTTACTGCATTGGCAGTGTGTTTAAGATCATTGTCATGCTAAAAATGAAGCTGTCTACCAATCAGACAATGTCCAGATGATATTGCATGGTGGATCCAAGTGTGATGATACATTACTGCATTCATAATTTCATCAATTTTGACACCATCCCCAACACCACTGGCTGACATGTACCACAAACCATGATAGCAGACAATCACTGTGTGGTACCTCTATTTTAATCACCTCCATACGTATTAACAACAATTTGAACCAAAAATTTTAATTTGGATTCACTGATTCTCAGTCCAGTTCTTTGGATGTTTGACATACCTCAGCCTTTTACTTCTGTTTCCCTTGTTTAAGAAAGACCCACACCATTTTTGATGAAGCTTCAGTGAATACCAGCTAGATCTTAAGGGCATGACTTTCTGTACATAATGCCAAGATATGCCACGTTTTCAGCAAACAGCCCTTGTTGGTGCAAAAATACTTTTATATATGTCAAACTGTCTTATCTGTGACATATTTTATAAATTCAACAAACAGGTTGCTCATAACAAATTGCCTAAATTTACGATTTAAGACTTTTTCTTCGCTAAGTTATCTGTTTTGTGTATATTTCATCCATTGAGAAGGTATTTTTTTAATGCTTGGATGATTCATAGGTCAATGTTAGTGGCTTAACAAACAAAAACAACATCATCATGAAAATGTTCAGGTACAAGGACTGAAAATTTGTGAAAAAGCAGCCAATATTTTCCTTATAAAACGCCGTTTTTACCGTTTCTTCCCGCAGTAAATATAAACAACGATAGCATTCAGGAAGAAAACCAAACATTGCAGATATTTTTTTTAATCATAACTCTGGTTTTCGTGGCCGATCAACACAATTTAAAAACTGGTATAAAGTCCACACTTTTTCCCTCAATTGTTCCGTCTGTCCTGCTCACATCTCCAATGGTTGTACACGTTGTCATTAACGTGGCTTCACTCCACATCAGCCACGCCGCTTTGCTAGCTAAAACACCGGTGTCGGCACATAAGGACGCTGTCATAGCCTGTCGACGTTGATTAGCTGCGTATATACGAATGTGAATCGCATCATTGGCTGGACTATGGGATAAGGTGGCATCGTTCTAATCCCATACGGGAGCAGCCAGTCACTCACTGACTAACACTGCAAAACAGAATTGTTAACTTATTTACATTCATTTCAATTCAGGTTAGATTTTTTTTTTTTTGCGCAACGCAGATTTTTTCTGCGCAGAGACCGTGCCAGCAGTGCGCAACTGCGCACGCGCGCATCTTAGAGGGAACACTGCTGGAGAAGTGTTGCTTAAAAGCACTTTAGAAAAGCAGAAGAAAGTCTGGCTGCTTGGAAGCAAAATATATGGAAATTAGTCAAGACGTGGATCAAAACTTTTGCATAGTTCTGTATCCTGAAATATATAAAAGCAATCTCTTCACTGTGTGTCTGTTGTCCCTTCCTCAGCCTAGAGAGGGGATTTACTCACCTGGAGATGCTATGCTGATCCGTTTCCATAGCGACGACACAATAAGCAAGAAGGGCTTCCACATCCTCTACACGAGCACCAAGTTCCAGGAGAACCTTCACACCAGGAAATGACTACAGTTGTAGCCCGTAACCTCTGACCTCTGTGCAGCCCCAGCCACTGTTACCCTGACCTTCACCACGGCAATGAGAAAAGTACAGCTCGTCCCCTCTTGGCCAGCTATGAGAAGAAGATGACTCTTCTGTGGATATCTGTCTCCCTCTGTGGCTCCACACAGGTCACTGCACTCCGAGATGAGACGAGGAAAAACATCGAGACTTATCAGCAAACACTTGGGGGATTGCGCTGTTGACCGCGCGAGCCGTTTTCACGAAGGAGATGGTTTTGTTACCGCACATCAAAGCTATGTGATCAGTACAGGACGACAGGGTTGCAGGAGATCCATATAGATTCACTGAGATACCCGGAGCTGAACAAATGCAAATAAAAAGCACAAACACTAGTTTCATATTCGGAGATATAAACCGTGGATGCCAAAGAAACTAAAGACCTTAAAAATGCATCCGAGGAGGGAGTCCAGAGTCTGGAACCGTGCGACGTACTGTGATCAGACGGCTGCTTACCATCCACAGTAACCCACGACAAACTGCTGACAAACATTTTTATTGCCTTTGAGGCCTGGGAACTGGTCTCTTCAGCCCAGCTCAGAACGGCTGCAGATTATTTTATTCCATGTCTTTGTATTGTAAAACTCATTGTGTTTACTGTGTGTGCGTGTGTGTGTGTGTGTGTGTGTGGGGGGGGAGAACAAAGAGGCTCGAGTCTGCCCTTTGTCCTTTTTGTTGTTTTTCTTGCTTACAGCTTATGCAGATTGTGGAATAAAAAGAAAATAAAGAATATTAATTGCAAATAAAGACTTCCAAAACGATGTGTGATGTTAATGTTAAGCCTCACTGTAAGTTGTGGGTGTGTCCAGTTGCCCTTCCTCCACAGTGAACATGTGATTTTCTTTTTTTCTTCTTCTTCCCCAGTGGATAGCAGAAGGGAATATTTTACACAGCTGTCTCTTGAAAGTCAGTGACTGAAGGAGAGATTCCCATGGTGCTAAAAATAAAGAATACACTGAAAGACTGAATGAAGGCTTTCAAATGGAGACAGCGTGCAAACAGCACTCTGCAATCAACAGCACTAGTCCTATGGAACTACAATATTGCCTTAGAACCAAATGTATGCTATCGGACGTCGCTCTTACGTCTCGTGTCGGCGCCATGTTTTGATTTGTTTGGTGAGATTGGTTTAATTGTAAAAAAAAAAAAAACTAGCAACAACAAAAAGACATGAAACGTGAAGTCCGGGTGTAAGACGATATCTGCAGTGCATGTGGGTTTGTGTCACTTTTGTGGTTACATGCACACATACGCGTGTTTTTTGTGCATTTAGGGGGAAAAAAGGACAATTCGAAGGATATGTGTTGCAAATGGGCTGCGTTGTTTCTCTTAGTGTGTCGTAGGTGATTCTAGAGCAAATGTGCGTGTGTGTCTTTTAAGTTGTGTGTTTTTAAGTTGAATCTCTCATTGCTGTATGTGCCAAGCTCCAGGTGACCCTGATCCCACTGTTAACTGTAGTTTTTGCTTTATCGTTCCACCTCTGGGTCTGACATGACGTCCTCTGCATCGGTCATTAAAATACACACAGGCTGAAGCCACACTCGTGTTCTCTTTGTCTTTTGTTTTTAAAGGAAATATTAATCTGTTCATAAAATCCTAGCATTTACCTAGAAGTGGTTATCATGTGACAGCATGATATCCGATATCTGAAACCTTCTCACAGCATTACTTTCCCACTTTTTCGGGGATGGCAGAACATTTTCTGAGAGTTTCAGATGAGTAAGTCTGAGACCAAACCTGACCCTAAATCCATTTTTGAGATAATAACCCATAATTTGGACTTCTTTAAGAAAATACATCAAGATTCAGTGTCAGAAACAAGCTTCCGTATGGATTTTCACTGAATTTGGTGATCAAATTTATAGTCACCAGACAACCCAGTCAGTTTTTGTGACCTCATCACTTATCCAGTGACACATATTGTATTTTATAAAACCTCAATTTAAGACTTGACTTGTTGACTGGGTCTGAGACTGTTGGGCAGCTGGGTTCTTTCTGTGCTGTCAGCAGGGGTCAGCCTGCATTCATTTAAATAACCTGCCACCAAAAATGTTTTAATGATGTTACAGCATCGTGTTTTATCAACACGATCACTTTTAGTGATCATTTTTAAAAAGTTTTCAGAGAAACTTCAGAGAATGCTTTTGGGAACCAAGTAAAACATAAAGCTCTGTGACTTTCATCTTTCAGAAGGGCAGAAACCTGTTTACGCAGTGCTCTGTGATGCACTGCGTATAGGGCAGTGCATCACAGAGCTAACACACAGACAGAAAAACAATCACACTCAGAATTTACAACCACCATTTTACCTAACAAGCATCTCTTTGGACTCTGGGCGCAAACCCACACTGGCAGTACAGATGAACTCTATCTTTGTTACTGGATTAAATTTAAGTTTCATTGTTCAGTAACTGTTTATGAGAAAAAACAACATCGTGGATCTTCAGTTCTATTTGTCATGCTGAAAATATGAATTCCTCATTGTCCTCTAACAGGAAATTGCACAAATTATCAATTATTAAATTGATAAAGATTTGGCTTGGTTTGACAAGTTGCTATGGAAACATAAGGGTTTCTCATACATGCTGGGTTTTTTTCATTATTACTTTTGACCCCGACACCTTGTTTTTTGACCTTTGGATGCAGTATGCACGTGCAGCTCGAATGCCTACTTTCTACCTTTTGGCATTTCGAGGTGAATTCCTGATTTGTGTTATCTTATAGTCTTTCATTCTTTATTCTCTGGCTTCAACTCTTAATTCAAACACTGCTATTTGTAGATTTAACGATGCTTACACAACGTGCCAGAGCGGGAGACGTGATTGGACAGCTGCTGATCACACAGGAACGTCATCACCGAGCTAAGTAACAGTCGTCCAATTAGATTTTGGACTTTGGCGCTACTAAATAATTTTATACTTTTAAATAAACTCGTAAAAAAAAAATCTATAAGTATTCAAGTGGCGCACACTCCGCATAAAAACACACAGCCACAGCGAACAGCAGTCCACTCTCTCTTGCGAATGAGTTTTTTCTTTGTTGGACTCCTGTAAACATCAAAAAACCACAGCTTTCCAGCATGAGAAGATCTTAACTCATCTTACCTTTATAAGATCAGTTTAATGAGCTTCACTTGTCTCTCATTCGGCGCAACAAACTCCCAACAGTTTGATGCCGCCGCTTTACCAGGAGACAACCACTAGAGTGCGCCCTTAATGCGTTTTTTAAAGGTCAGAGCCCCCAAAAATAAAAGAAATCTTTTTTATTAGAAATCTGTTTTTCTGGTATTCTCCCAGATGAACACAACACTGATTAGAAATATTTAAAACTCTTGAATAATCTTTTAAAGGCATACAAGGCTGTTAATTTAAACTTTCATCATGGGGAAAACTTTCATGTACATGCTGTACAACACTTTTTACACTTTTTAGTCATTAAAATGAGGAAATGAAACCATAAACGTCCGGACAGAGTCACCTTAAAGCGTCCCTTCATGCTTGTTTCCCAATATTGCTGCAGCAGTGTGTTAGACCTGTGTTTGTCTCCACCTACAGTTCACCCAGAGAACTGCAGCCAGACTGATGTAACCATCTCTCAACGTTTTAGGGTGAAAAAACGAGCAAACATCACGTTCTCTTGTACACTGGTCCAAAAATATTGTACAATTTATTATTTAAAAGATAGATCTGTTTATTAAAAGGCTTTGAAGCCTGATAGAGATCTGAAACATTTTTGTTTTGAATTGAAGGAAAGGCTTTTTAAATGAATACCATAGAGAATACAGCTCCTCCCACTTAGTTGGAAGACTTTATGCCCTTTAAGGCAGTAGTGCTGGGCGAACAATTTCAGCTTTGCAACACCTTTTGTGTTATAGAGTTATAAATGACTGATTTTGTGGTCAAAAAAAAAAAAAAGTGAGAAATCCCTGTGCCTTTTTTCTCTCTAAACAAACATCAACAACAGCTGAGTTACTGTAGCTGTTCTCATACAGTTTATGTACTCTGCCTTAGTGCACCGTGTGTAGGGATAAACCTAATAATGAATTTCATTATTGATTGATCTAATTAATATTCTATTTTTTACCATCTGATCATCAAAAGTCCTCAAAGTCCACTCAAAGCCCACAGTGAGTCGTTTTGTGAGACTAATAATGGACTATGAGAAGCCCTCTCGAAAAAACATACTGAGAGCAGAAATAAGTTTTTAGAATTTTTTGGTCAAAGATCAACCAAAACTTTCATCAGAAAGGTTGATTTTTAGTTAACTGATTAATCACCTCTGGTCAGTTTGAGACTTTTAACAGGAACTTTTATGTACTAAGTGACTGTCAGCTACTCTCTTATTTGCAGGGCGTCACCACAGCACGTTTGATATTTACACCAGATGCAACCCCAAAACGATGTGCTTGCGGAATCACGCCATGGATCTTTTGCTTGGCAGGCTAACGTGTAAGCCACAGGAACGGCCTACTTACTGAAATTTTAAAAAAAAAGAATAAAAGTACCAACAAAAATTTTCACAAAAATCCACAACTGATTCAGCTATTGCAAATCTGCTCAATTTTTCCCAAAATGCACCACATTTTTACCTTTCATTAAGCAGATAAAACACAGGTAACACACTCCATCTGCTCGGGAATATTATGATTAGACTACTGAGCGCTCCAAAACAACTTCAGCATGAGCGTTGAAAGTGTGCCGTTACCTATGACTTCAGCTTTTAGGCCAACACTCAGGTCCTGAGGCAAAAATGAAATTTAAACATCTGCTTTTTCCTGAACATCACATGTGATATGAAGAAAAACTCCAAATATCAGACACAAAACCACGCTGCGCTGCAAGAGCCGTTTGATCGTCTGCAATGCTTGTGTGGGCGGTGAGGTGCAGCTAATTTTACCCAAACATCATTTTTGGTCACATAGCATCTTTAATACCACCATTATAATAATTAGGATATCAAAAGTATCGAGTATACATACATAATTTGCATTGCGGTACACAAATCTGAGCTGATTTATGTGTTAATATCTTTCATTTGTTGTTCTCAGGATCAACTTTTATTATCTTGACATTGTGCTGATACATTAAATCGTCCTGAAGAACTATTTCAGGAAGGAGAACATTTAATTGGACATGTATTGTTAAGCAATATAAAAAGTTGTTTTTTTTCCTTGATATTTCCAAATGTAACTTGAATCCTATAGTCTACTACTTTCCAATACCAATAGTCAAGAATCTTGATATAAGCCAAACTAGAGTCCATGTCACCAAAATCAAAGTACTTCAGGTAGGTTCCTTCACCTACAGTTGTCTGGATATTCTGTAGTTTTTCTTCTGTTTTTTGCAGTTAAGTTCTTGAAGCTGTGGGAACAGTCTATTGAAGCCATGCCTGTTTTTATAACAGTCCCAGTAAATGGATTCTCAGGAGTCTGAAGATGTACGCGTGTGAGTGTTTATGTGTGTGTGTTGGTTGAGGAAAGCGTGAGTGGAAAAAACTGGTGAAGCACCCCACTTTCCTCTCTCCTCCACCACCGTTATGGTCTCAGTCTGTGCTGCCTGTCAGACGCTGGTGATGGAGGCCAGGCAGTTCGATGACTTCTGGAGTTTCTCAGGCTGTGTGGTGGGGGGCTCTGGGATGGTGCGAAAGCTGAATGGCAGTCCGATACTACTGGTGCCAATGTGGCCGGGGCTCAGCGCTGGATTTTGCCGTCTATTGCTTTCCACTATGCTGGATGTGTTGGATGCAAGGCTTTCACGTGTCCTGCACGACAAAGACAACATGACATGCAGTTTTTTTGTTACGAAAATTGAGTTACATAAATTGAGTTTGTTTAAAAAAAAAAAAAAACATATTGGAAACCCACTGAAATACTTTTGATACCATTTTAAAGCAGACTTCGAATGCTGAGGGGAAAAAAGATGATAGGTTACTGACAAAATTATCACGCTATTAAACAAAAAGGTAATGTAAGTCAAGTGTTAACAATTAGATCTGCCACATGTCGATTATGCTAATTACTTTCTTGTATCTTTAAGCCCAATGTTAAGTTCCAAAATACAGGATATTTATTAGTTTAGAAATAAATATTCGTTTTTGTATCAACGCTAAATACACAGCAAAATTCAAATATGTATTACAGTGGCGATTCCATTTTACACATGATCATCAGTGTGTGAAAACATCTACCATCATTCTCTTTTACCAACTAGAGACATTTACAAGATGCAAAGTAGTACTGTAAGTGCCAGTGAGTTTGAAAAGCAAAGATTTATAATAGTAAGGCAGGTTTAATGGCAGATGTTCTATTTTACCAAGTGTAGCATCCAACATTTTTTGGAGCTTTTGATAATATTAAATGAGAGCATGCATGCCTTCTAGAAGCTTCTGGAAGATATACACCCCTGTACTGTCTGTCAGTTTATCCAGAACTGGTTCACACATGATTCTCACACATTAATCTGGCTTCATATTTGACTCAAAGAAACAGAAATGGCTTGTAAAACAGATGCTTGCAACCAGTAAAATATGGAGTTGGAATAGCTTTGTATGATTCGTTTATGTACCGCTGTTTACTTTTGGGTATTTTTCAAAGTTAAGTTTGTTACAGTTAAAACCAGTGTTGATCAAGTTACTTGAAAATAGTAATTGTTACTAATTACTGACGATTTCTCCAAAAAAGTAATCCAGTTATTTTACTGATTACTTATTTTAAAAACTAATTAGTTACTTTTTAAAAACATGATACACAACCTGAATAGGTAATAAAGCAATAGACCTTCCAGCCCAGAAAATTAAATCAAATGAAAAAGTCTATTTTTAAAACTTGTTTTATTATTTATAATCTTTTAACTTTATGCACATTGCACCAAGCAAAAATGAAATTATAAGCAACATTCTCTGACTGGAAGAAATTTGTTTAACATTTAAACCTATTTTCTGTATATTCCAGCATATAACATAAAATATTTTTTTATGTTTGCACTCACTCTTTCAAATAGATTCAAGTAAAACACAGCAGAAAATAAATAAAATCAAAGATTCAGCAGCACTGAAGTCCTGTCACTCTTAAGTCTATTTTCACCTGTTAAGCACGAGTGGTGCAGGCGGAGGTTTGCCCGTTGCCACAGCGGTCATGTCAGTGGAAGGATCCGGGGGTTTCTCTGTGAATTTCACATTCCTGTGGCAGCGTGCTAGGTACTTGCTCAGATTTGAAGGTTAAGTTTTCGCTGTAGAAAGACGTTTTGTTTCCATGCAGTTTACAGCGGACGCTAATGTTTTTGTCACTTTTTATGGAATCAAACTCAAAAGTAATGTAAGTACTTCCAAGCTTTAAATGCTGCATGGTCGTACTCTCTCCCGCCCTCCATGTTATCCAATGTTGATCTGCACACGTCTGTTGCTGCCACACGTGTCAATGGCGCTTACACCATTGACACGCGACACTCTCACAAACAAAATCACGGTTTAGTAACGCAGTAACGCAGCATGGCTATGGGAAAGCAGCAGTAATCAAATGACTTTTTTTGCAATATTAATCTCTTACTTTAATTGTTACTTGAAAAAAGTAATCAGATTACAGCAACGCCCATCTCTGGTTACATGATGGACAAAAGTATTGGGATACGCTGTTTAATCTTTGAATTCAAGTGTTTTTAGTCCCATTGCTACATGTGCATAAAATCAAGCACCTAGCCATGCAGTCTGACTTTACAAACATTTCTGGAAGAAAGGCTTGTTCTTTCAGAAATGTTTCTCAGTGAGTTTGAGCGTGGTACTGTAATGGGATGCTATGCTGCATCAAGTCAGTTTGTGGAGTTTCCGCCCTCCCAGACATTCCGCAATCAGATGTAAGTGGCAATATTGGAAAGTGGAAGCGTTTAGGAACTAAAGCAACTTCGCTATAAAGAACCAAATCAGTAGCGCTTAAATGTTGCCAATACTCAGTTGACTGAATAGCTACAGAGCTCCAAACCTCCTCTGGCATTAACATCAGCACAAATACTGTACACCAGGAGCTTCGCAAAATGCACTATGTAGGCGGCTCAGTGCTTTTGTCCATATAGTATATTGTACAGTCCTTTTTAGATTACCTTCTCCAAAAAGTAATGACCACTGCAAACATAGCTGTAGCTTCCAGGTTTGAGCAATAAAGCCAAAGCAGAGGTGCCTTAACCCTGCATTCTGTCTGAAGGCCAGCAGAGGGCTGTGGTGTCAAAAAGACTGGTGCTGTAGAAGTCTGATTGTATGGGCTTGATCACTCATTTTGGGTTATACTGAATTAAAAAAAAGAAAAAATAAGGTATATTTCCTGCTATAAATCCTGATCATCTGTGGTAAGATTTCCCATGGTATGAAACCACACAGTCATTAGCTAATAAATTGTCAATCACAAGGCATAAATCAATGAGTGTGCAGTTTCACAGTCAGACCCGCTCATCCTCTTCACATTTGTTTTTGTCTTTTCCAACCATGCCAGATGCCGACAGTGACATCACAGTAGTTACGCCCATCTAAGCTCATACTGTGTATGATGACACAACCCTCTTACAACTCAGTGTCATCCACTGAGTACGTGTGTGTTTAAACTGAAAACTGTGCAGATCCTGTAAGACCAAAAAAATAGAAGTTTGATAGGCAGAGACTGGTTTATTGCTCACCATCAAGAATCTGATGTTAATGCGTGCCATTTTGCACACTTTCATCTATTTATTGAAAAGAATAACTGTGAGGATGTTCACACCCTATTTACACATGCACAAACCTCATTGTTGCTTTAAACAAAGCAGTCAGCAGCTAAATAAGCACATCGGTGGATGAGCACAAACCAGCATTTTCAATGGATGGACTTTGACATACATACAGAACCTTTACAGCACTATTGCCAAAGCTGAAAGCTCATATTTTTTCAGCCTAGTGATAAGCAAACAGTGTAACACGACACTGATATGAGTAGTCTCAGATGAGTTGATTGTTAGCCAGCTACAGTGAATACATTCATAACCAGGAAGGTTGACGACGGGATAAAATATCAATTATAATTAAGTATTCTTTGGTCTTGGAGCCTTCATATTGACCCATGACATCTTTCACTAAGGTCTGGGTGCAAGAAGCTTTATTCATTTCAACAAACTACACATAACCACGACATCTGTTTTAGAGGAAATATTCAGGCCCTCGTGTGCTCTACCTCAGCATCCTAACCGCACTCTAAGTTGCACTTTTATGTCATACGCAGTTTACTTTAGCACATACCTGGGGGAGTTGAATCCACTGTCCACCGTGACACTGCTGCTGTCCATGCTGTCCAAACGGGCAGAGTGGGCTGACTTCTGGCTGCTGCTATTCTCTGTCTCCTTGGGGCTGAGTAAAGTCAGATTGGTCTCCAGTTTTCGCTGCAGATCGTGGTCCTTCTCCCGTTCCAGGAGCCACTGCATGGTTCCCTCCCCACCACCACCACTGCCTCCACCATTACCACCCCCTTCCCCGTGGTCTTTGTTGTCCTCTGCCGAAGCCAACTCTTTGTGCGAGTCCTCCTCTGGCTCTTCCTCGTCGTCGGATACATTATAATAGTCAAAGGAGGCGGAGGGGACTGTTGGCTCTAAGCAGCCCTGTAAAACTGCAGGTGACGCTGAGGAAGTCGCTGAATTGGAAGGCTGCTGGGGCTCAGGATTGTCTAGGGCCTCTGTTGATTTGGCATGTGAGGCTTTCCGCAATGTGCCAGACTTGGTGTAGCTGCTGTCCACGTAGCCGCTGGACAAGGCATTGTGTGGAGGTTTGAACAAAGTGTCCTTGCTGAAGATTTCTTTCCTCTTGATCACCATACCACCTCCTCCCCCTCCGGGATCGACATTGTGTTGGTGTGGTGTCAAACGGGCATTTTGCGCCGGCTCCGGCGTCTGGCTTGGCGTCAGTCGCGTTGAGCCGTTCTGTCCTTTTGCTGCCGACAAGTCCTCTTTGTACTCCATCGTGTGAGGAGAGGTGAGGTGAGGCGTTTGGCGGTCAGCCGGAGAGCCCTTTCGGAGTCCCCCTGATGAGGTTAATGTGTCATATTCTGATTTTGCCTGAGGCGAAGGGGCAGTTAAGATTGTTTCATTTGACGTATTGCACTGGAAGTACTCATCTGTTGAGGGCTTAGAAGAAAGTCCCATTAGCTCATTGTACGTTGGCAGGCTGTCTCTGCTTTTGTTCCTCTCCATTGTACTCCGGATCCTTGACTCATCCAAACTCCCTTTCCCCAAATCAGGCACATTGAAATCAGAGTGGAACTTAGCAGCAGAGAACATGATCCTTGAGTAATGGGAGGACTTCTGCGTGGCCCGCAGGGTGCCATCATCAGTGTAGTAATGACTACGCTCCTCCAGACTTGGTTCAAAGTCTTCTGGTGCACCCAGTGACGGGCCTTTTAGAGAGTTGTCCATGGACCGAGATCGTTCTTTCGCCTGATCTGACCTCTCGTGACGAGACTTCCTGTCCTGATTGTGACTGTGACTCCTTTGCACTCTGGACTGGCATGTTCCACGTGAAGGCTCGGGGAAGGGCATCTCTGTCCGTCTCTTAGCTAGCTCCCCAGACACATCCCACTCAGGGGTAACAGGGCAGTATGACTCAGTGATGTTGGGGTTGCTGTGGACCAGGTATGTCGCGCCGCCACTTCGCCTGCGCTCCAAGGTGTACATAGCCTCTCGGGGTGAGCGAACTAACGAGTGGCTAAAGAAGCGGTAATCCCTTTCCATGAACACAAGATCCCAGTTTGAACCCTCAGATGGGTCTCCCCTGGAGGTCCGCGGTTTGCTATGAGAGCGGGACTTACCATGTGGAGCCCTCCGGTGGCCTCTGCCCCTCCTGCTGCGTGCGCTGTGCTGGGCTGAAGACCCCGCTTTGTTCTTCTGCGTGCGCTCTTCCTCTAACCTCTTCATCACAGCCGTGTGCCTCGCAACATTCTCCACCGTTAGGTCGGGGTTGATTCTGCGAATGATCTCCATCTCCACTTCGCGGGGGATGGGTGTGGTTGGCACATCCTCGTCACGAAGCGGCCACTCCTCCGGAGGGAACTGGGCTGAGAAGGTTGCCAGCTGCCTCATTTTGTCC
This sequence comes from Haplochromis burtoni, assembly GCF_018398535.1. NCBI lineage: Eukaryota > Metazoa > Chordata > Actinopteri > Cichliformes > Cichlidae > Haplochromis > Haplochromis burtoni. The sequence goes on from NW_024582574.1 coordinate 474,345, forward strand.
TTCTTAAAACTCAGCCTGAAGAGCCTGAGTCCAAACCTTTTGGATTGCTTCTCGCCGCTTCCGCCGCCCCCACCACTACCTTCTTTCTTTTTGGTCAGAGTGTCAGTTTTATAGGGGAAAGAAGTGATGCTTTTGCCCTTATCAGCTGGATCTTGAGACGGCGATTGCTGGGCAGGGGGAGAGGTGGGAGCCGGGGGATGGGGGTACGATGGCGGCTCACCTCGGTGCTCCTTGGCTGACGCACTCGGCGGAGGATCCCCGCCGCTGTGATCCTTGGGTGGCTTACTTTGATAGGAATCTCCCCTGTGCTCCTTTGGTGACTTGCTCGGGAGTGCAGGGGGGTGATGTTTGGACGGGTCTTCGCGATAGGAATTGTACGAATCATTGTTATTCTTGCGAGGAGGCCTCTCCCTCAGACAGCCAGGCGTGGATGGTGTGGCATTGCCAGACTGAGGTGTAGCACAATGCTGAGGTTGTTGCTGTGGCTGTTGTTGTTGTTGTTGTTGCTGCTGCTGCTGCTGTGGACGCTCTTGCAGTCGATCATCCAGGTGATACCACTTGTTGTTTGTTCTGATGAGAGAAGGAGTGATAAAGTAGGTCTGGGGAGTGACAATGAAGTAGCCCTCTGGAGTTGGGTAGATCTTCCTCTCTCGCACCAGCATGTTTAGGGTATGTCGCAAAACCTCTGAGCTGGGTGTAGGCACACCTGCAGAAAACAGATGAAAAATTATTTGAGTCACAGCTTTATTTTAAAAGCTTCAAATTCCTGAAGTTCACTTCAAATACAGGCATGTAGGTAACATTTGTTGCAGGCAAAGAAAGTGGAATGTAAAAAACTTAGAGACTAAGACTTAGAAAGAAGTGGAAAAGGGGATGATATCAGCAATGTCTTGAATTTACTTATTTTTTTAAACTTTTATTTAACACGTGTTGCATTGCCTCACCTTTTCATGACACGCTGCTCAAAGTGAATTTCCCTCTTTATATGCAAAAAGTTACCCAATTGAACAGTCTTAACCAAGGGATTTTTTTCCAGCTGCAACTGTAATCAAATCCAGGCTATTAAATACCCTGTGTTAAAGGACAATGTAGTAGTAGTCTCACTTTTTACTCATATGCCATCTTTAGTGTGCTTCTTATGTTTGGTGAATGCAGTTCAGGATTTTTTTGGATTCTGGTTTGTTGATGGTTCACCACAGGTGAAAGTTTACCACAAAAACAGATCCAGTATTTTAATTTTAAATGTAATCTATTTAATTCCCTGATAATCCCAAATAAATTTGTGTTTTCGAGGTTAAACATGACCATGCCGTGAGAATGAAGGGGTTTTGACTTTAAATAAAAAGAGTGTTTTACAGCTAATTGGTGTTTAGCTTGCATTTCCCATTCTTGCTGTTCAGAAACTTGATGCATGTTTTGCAGTATGCTTTTTTTCATAATACAGTACATGGTTTCAATGGATGACAAGTCTGAGACAACATGCAGGCCAAGTTAGCACTTAGACTCTATTACTCCTGAGCCATGTTGCTATAATACGTGCAGAATGTTCTTTGGTATTATCTTGCTGAAATAAGCAAAGCCCTCCATTAGAAGCCATCTGGATAGCAGCACATGCTGCCCCCAAAACCTGAAAATGTTGTTCAGGTTTTAATGTTGCCTTCACAAATGTGCAAATTACTGTTGCCATGTGTGCCAGTGTCTCCACACAAACTCCAGATAAACTGTGAGAATTTCTAGTCTGGATTCAATGCACGTTTAGTTTCCGAAAAGATTTGTTTTTTGGGCTATTCCATTCAATTCCTAATTTAAAAAACAAACAAACATGATCAATGTCTGATGTCACTAATAATTTGGATGTGTAATCTCTGGCAGCATATTTGGAGACCTGCAGAATCCACAATTTTGCAGGAAAGGAGCAATATTTTGTTTAAACCTTATTAAACACAAGGCACATTATATTCTTTAACCTCCTAGGACCTGGCGTCCACATACAGGGAGTGCAGAATTATTAGGCAAGTTGTATTTTTGAGGAATAATTTTATTATTGAACAACAACCATGTTCTCAATGAACCCAAAAAACTCATTAATATCAAAGCTGAATGTTTTTGGAAGTAGTTTTTAGTTTGTTTTTAGTTTTAGCTATTTTAGGGGGATATCTGTGTGTGCAGGTGACTATTACTGTGCATAATTATTAGGCAACTTAACAAAAAACAAATATATACCCATTTCAATTATTTATTTTTACCAGTGAAACCAATATAACATCTCCACATTCACAAATATACATTTCTGACATTCAAAAACAAAACAAAAACAAATCAGCGACCAATATAGCCACCTTTCTTTGCAAGGACACTCAAAAGCCTGCCATCCATGGATTCTGTCAGTGTTTTGATCTGTTCACCATCAACATTGCGTGCAGCAGCAACCACAGCCTCCCAGACACTGTTCAGAGAGGTGTACTGTTTTCCCTCCTTGTAAATCTCACATTTGATGATGGACCACAGGTTCTCAATGGGGTTCAGATCAGGTGAACAAGGAGGCCATGTCATTAGTTTTTCTTCTTTTATACCCTTTCTTGCCAGCCACGCTGTGGAGTACTTGGACGCGTGTGATGGAGCATTGTCCTGCATGAAAATCATGTTTTTCTTGAAGGATGCAGACTTCTTCCTGTACCACTGCTTGAAGAAGGTGTCTTCCAGAAACTGGCAGTAGGACTGGGAGTTGAGCTTGACTCCATCCTCAACCCGAAAAGGCCCCACAAGCTCATCTTTGATGATACCAGCCCAAACCAGTACTCCACCTCCACCTTGCTGGCGTCTGAGTCGGACTGGAGCTCTCTGCCCTTTACCAATCCAGCCACGGGCCCATCCATCTGGCCCATCAAGACTCACTCTCATTTCATCAGTCCATAAAACCTTAGAAAAACCAGTCTTGAGATATTTCTTGGCCCAGTCTTGACGTTTCAGCTTGTGTGTCTTGTTCAGTGGTGGTCGTCTTTCAGCCTTTCTTACCTTGGCCATGTCTCTGAGTATTGCACACCTTGTGCTTTTGGGCACTCCAGTGATGTTGCAGCTCTGAAATATGGCCAAACTGGTGGCAAGTGGCATCTTGGCAGCTGCACGCTTGACTTTTCTCAGTTCATGGGCAGTTATTTTGCGCCTTGGTTTTTCCACACGCTTCTTGCGACCCTGTTGACTATTTTGAATGAAACGCTTGATTGTTCGATGATCACGCTTCAGAAGCTTTGCAATTTTGAGACTGCTGCATCCCTCTGCAAGATATCTCACTATTTTTGACTTTTCTGAGCCTGTCAAGTCCTTCTTTTGACCCATTTTGCCAAAGGAAAGGACGTTGCCTAATAATTATGCACACCTGATATAGGGTGTTGATGTCATTAGACCACACCCCTTCTCATTACAGAGATGCACATCACCTAATATGCTTAATTGGTAGTAGGCTTTCGAGCCTATACAGCTTGGAGTAAGACAACATGCATGAAGAGGATGATGTGGACAAAATACTCATTTGCCTAATAATTCTGCACTCCCTGTATGTGGACATCACATTTTGGGTTATTTAGACCAAAATACTCAATTTTGCTCTACAAGGGCCTGATATCCACTAACCAGGACATTATGCTGCTACTGTTCTATCGAAATTTCAAATGAATATCCTCATATCTAGCTCTCATTTTTCTCAGAAACAAAAATTAGGTAAAAAAAAAAAAATCTGGTAATTCTTTATTTTTACATTCATCAGGTCCCAATCAGCCCAAATATCAAAGAGAAATTAAAAATGCATGCCATTAAAGAGTTCGGGTCTTAGGAGGTTAAAACAGTCCAAAACAGGTGAATAGTTCCAACTTAAATATGGGAAAAATTCATTTTCATCAACCTTTAGTCTCATATCCTCCAGATATGAACACCTTTTTCAGAAAGAGTAAGTTTCTGTTAATATCACATCCACATGCATCAAGTGATTGGGATAATCACTCACATCTTATATCACCTTGTAAAATATAGGCATTGTGTGACATTTTCAGGCATATCTGACATATTCAGCTGGGTGGCATGTGATGATCTGACATGGACTGACCCTTGAATAAATACCCAGTTATCATCAAAAGCTGTTCACTTCACTCATAACCTTTATATAGACATTCATATAATGTATTGACATTATATCAGTTATAGTTTTTAACACAGAAATGATGCGACTATTTATTTTAACTGCTTTACAGCAAGGAAACATATGCAAGTATATCTGTGAATGACAACAGGCTACACAATGATCACAGTTTGAGACCTCTACCAGTCAAAACACATGCAGAGCTATTGTGAGGAAACGGCTGTATAAAAATGCTGGATATAGCTAAATTTAAAACTCACATATGCAAAGTGATATTACTGATTTAATGTCTTTTCTTTTTTGTTTTGAATTTGTACTTGTTCAATAAACACTCTAGTTTCATAAAATTGAATTCTCTTGCACGAGTTTTACAATGTTAAATATGAAAGTAAGTTGCTGCTAGGGCCATAATGTTTCGGAAAATCATACATTTGTTGTTATTGTTTCTTCTGTACACCACTATAGTGGATTCCAAATCAAATAATCAGGATGTTATCAAAGTGCATGCTTTGAGTTTAAAATTTTTAACTGTTCAAGATTTATAGCCATTTTTATACACAGTTTCCCATTTTCAGAGGATTTAAACGTAACTGGACAAACTGACTGGCCAATACTGTTCAAACCGTGTATTAATTATATTGAATAAATCCAAATGGAGGATGATTTTGTGTTAAATTTATCATATTTATACAAAAACTGATCCATTTTATTTTAATACTGTATGGAGGCAATTACAGAGTTGTGTCAGGCTTAGAACCTGTTGGTGTCTCAGGAGATAAAGATAAATATTAACTGTAAAAACATGCAAGTGATATTCGTCAGTAGTAAATATAGTAGAATATTGATTCTAGATAGAAGTCCAGCTATTAATGTTAAATATGATTGTATTTGTAAAGCTAAAAACTGGGAAAACAGTCCACAAATACAGAAAACAAATCAACACAAAGTGTCTGGAGTTTCATGAGAAGCCATTAAGTGATATCAGCCACTCGTGAGATATTACAAGAAGGAACTGTATATCAGCATGTTTAAGTTGCTCTTTGAACAAAGCGTCTGCATTTGACGTGCATAAAATGTGAAACATAAAGAGCATGACTCTTCTGCTTGAAGAATTTAGTTAAATGTAAAACATCTAAATACAAAAAAACCAAGATATGACAAATAAATGGTAAATAAACAACATGCATATCTAATAAATGAATAAAAAAATCTAGATTTTTAGGCTTTGATTTTTAACATTTTTTCTACAATTTTTCCTTCATGTTTGAGTGCAGTACCATGTTAAGACGCAGGTGCGAGGGCATACCTGGGAAGCTGGCAGTGAGGTGCTCCACCAGTGCCTCCTGGTTGACAGGCTTGTGGGCAGAGTTCATAGCAGAGATGGCCAAGCACAAGATCTCTCCCAGCGGGATGAACTGTGACTGGCTGATAGGTGACATACTGATCGGAGACACGTCACCTGCAGGAGGAGGAGGAGGAGGAGGCAAAAGCACAACTGTTAGATCATGAATGAACAGCAGGCGCAGCGTGTGAAGCTATGATGTAATGGTCAAACAGCAGCAGTGTGTATGCCGCCTGCCTGTAACGGCTCCACCCCTCCTCTCTGCTTCCTCAGCCTCTTGCTCCTCCCGTTTCTCGTAGCTTAGCAAAGCGAGGCAGCTGCTGCTGCGGCGACCGGAGTATGAGATCACCTGAATCTCCACAGCGCAGCTATCTGATTAACATCGTTTTACGAACAGAAACGAGAACTTGGACAATCAGCATATCTGAAATTTAAATGAAAAGCTATTTTTGATGACCTACCCCAGATAAATTCTCCATAAGCTAGCTTTGCCGTCAGCTGTAGTGAGTAGTGAAATCATCTTTACAACCAGGCGCCCGAGCTTCAAGCCCTTTAAAGAGCAAACACTGGTTCTGCTGAAAGGTTGCAAAGCAACACACTGAATCCACTGCTGCGGCATCTGCTGTAGTGACCCTGTCCTCTGACCTGCATCAGGTGATTGACAATCATATGACAAGGTGCAGAAACTGCATCATCAGAGCTTCTATATTTAATCTTTCATTAAGCATTGTGCTTCCTCATCTTCAGCAACTTGAAAACAGATCTGGTGCTGCCCATGGTTCCTCTGCCTAGGCTGAAATGTGTGCAGGGCTCTGCCTCCTCAGCCTGCTCAGCTGAATGGTCAGTTAAGCAACACAATGACGTTATCTCTACTCAGTATCACAGTCCCTATTAAGCTGTATGTGGCTGTACAAGGCTTTACGTGTATTCTAGTAAACATAAGAAAAGCCACGTATGCTCAAGATCGGCACAAAAGTAAATCCCCTCCTAGTTTGCTTTTATAATGTCTTATACCAAAGAAGCAAAAAAAAAAAAAAAAACAGAAAGAGAACAGAGGAACAAGCTAATGTTTGTAACAGAAGTACTGAAAGGATCAAAAAATTCCCGGTAATTGCATTTCTGATACTGGGATAGCTACAAGCCTTTACATAATCTTATCTAACACAAAATACAAATCTGCCACAGAATGCACATCTTGTTCTTGTACTGAGACTATTCAGACACACCGTATAAATCTACTAAAACACTACAATATTAATTCAGAATATGAAAAACAAAAAGCCCTAAACCTTAAGAAAGAAAGCAGGACTCGCTAAAGTGCAAATAAAGTCATTGATTCTATGATAACACCCTGGAAAACTAAAAAAAAAGAAAAAAGGGAGCTGTTAACACCTCCTACTTCAGAGCGACCAAAGTTTACTGACTGAGCAGTCGTGAGTAGAGAGGGTGGAGCTTCTGAGAGTGGGAGGGTCTGACTCACCTGGCGCACGATAACTTGGCGGGGATGGAGAGAAATGAGGGGGAGGAGGCGGAGGAAGATGCTGCTTCTGCACACGGATGTCTTTCTCACTACGAGAGAGGTTGTGCTCCAGCGGGCGTTCGGCGAGCTCCGAGCTGGGCCAGGCCCGCCGCAGATTGCTGCTGCGGTTCTTCTTCATCGTGACCCCCTTTTTTCAAAATCGTATTTTTTTTTTCTTTTTTTAAACCAGGTGGTCTTCACCCCCCTTGGGCTTCTCGGGATAAGGTTGGAGGGAGGGGGGTGGAA
>NW_024582574.1:481603-546603 GCF_018398535.1 Haplochromis burtoni
GGAGGGAGAAGGGGAAAGGGGGAAGGGGGGTGTGTGCAGGGGGAGGTCGACAAACCTCGGGCTCAGTGCCTCCCCCGCATTAGTAAGAACGTCCCGCTAGAGCGATCACACACCAGACATGGCAGGAACCAGTGTGCTCCTTCACACACATACACATGTCTCATTTACATCCACGAGCAAGCTACAAACGACCGTGTTCGCACTGTGGGTGGTTGTCATCGGCTGCTGGGCTCTCCCAGGCTGATCTGGATTGATGGCAGTGGCAGCAGAGGTGCAGGTGACTGCGCGAGGCATCACCCTTTCATCGACATCAGTCCCAGCCACCATTCGTAGCATCCCCATTTGCATGCGTAGGGAGGCACATTACGTAGCCACTCTGATGTGGGAGGAGGGAGCAGGAGAGAGGTGGGGGGGCAGGGGTAGAGATGAGGGAAATGGGGCATTGGAAAGAAGGAGGACGGTGAGGGAAGATTTCAGCGGAGGTTTTTGGGATCTGCTTGTTCCTTTCGAGTAGAAGGTAGTAGGGGGAGAGAGGCAGGGGACGGATGGATGGTCAAAGATTCAAAGCTTAAGAGAGGCCCAGTCTTCGACAATAGCTCAATTCACCACAGGAGTGCTCGGCCGATCCCCGTAAAACAAAAGAGCCCGCTTCAAAAAACACAGAAATAAAAGCTCCATTCACCCTAATGGGCAGTGAAACCTCAATAGTATGCCAAGCAGCGGAGACGCCACGTTCACCTCCATCTTTATCCGATCAAGCACAAGACCCCATCGTCCTTTCGACAACAGCACACCAGCAGAGGGTGGGGAGAAAAAAATGGAGAGCATAGAAATAAATAAATAAATTCAAGAATAGATATCCACCATATCCCGCAATCCGACGGAAGAAGCTCCTGAGCTGATCGCCGTAGCATCCATTCATTAACGGGGGGGATGCAAACTCCAGTCAACGGCAAATCTCTTTCAACGCTAATGCTGCAGCTGCTCCCAGCACCTCCAGGAAGGGTGTGTGAGTATGTGTGTGTGTGTGAGAGAGTGTGTGAGTGTGTGTGTGTGTATGTGTGTGTGAGAGAGAGTGTATGCGCGCATCCGCCTGCTGCGCGCGATTCTGCGTGAGCATGCATGCGTCTGTGTCTGGGTGATTGAGGCTGAGGGGAGGGGAGAGGAGAGGATGCAAGAGAGAGCAAGAGAGAGAGAGGGGACGTAGAGAAGGCAGAAAGGAGAGCAAATATTAACAGCTCGAAAAATAGATACAAGAAAAAAAATAAATAAATGTCAGCATCCAGATGATAGCCAGGGGAACTGCAAAAACTCTCAGTCTACATCCTCCCTTCCTACTCTTGTTCTCCAACCCTCTCAGTATTACTGGCTGTACTCTTGAAGGATGAGGGGCCCCTTGAACAATCAGCCTTCCTCTTTTTTTCTTTTTTTCTGTCTCTCAGCTGACTGTGAAGCCACAACCTAGTGTGGAAGTCATTTTATTGACTGATTTGGGTCTTTCTCATCAGCGCTTTCCACCAGTTGATTCAGTAACTTAACTGTGTGGAGCACCGAAAAACCCCAAAAGCATCACCCTAATAACGTCCAAAAGCGACAGCTCCTCCGCTCGAAGCCGGCTCGTGCTGACTCACATGCGTGGAGTGTGAATGGACGGTTGAGGTGGGGGGATAGAATAAGGAGCAGAAAAGTGTGAGGGCAGGATGGGGTGCAGGCAGAGGGGTGGACGGTGTCACAACCAATCTGCTCCAGTTCACTGATACCAAAAAGCAAGAGGAGAGCAAAGGAGGGGTGGTGAGGAGGAGGAGGAGGGAGAGCGACACCACCATGCCAGCCATTTTATTTCTCAGTAGTGCTGCAACAGCCTTTGTTGCCATGACGACGCAAGCCGATGATCTCATAGCTGTTACCTTTGAGTGCTGTTCTCTTAAAGAGCCAGCGACTCAAAATAGAAAGCAGACAGGCTCCACACACACACACGCACACGCACAAGGACTGCCTGTTCTACGGACACACAATGCTCCTGCAGTGATGCTGAAAAATGGAGATCCTTCAACTTTGCCTATAAGACACGGGTACATATACTGAGAAAAAAACATGCATCATGAGCTGTTTTCACAAATTTCTCCTGAAATTGGTGACTTGGACCCGAGAGAATGATTAAAGTTTTCCTTTTTTAATACAGAACACCAAAGTAGGTAGTGTGCATCAGCTCCTTTCCTTATCAGACATGACATGGACTTTGTCGTAAGTGAGCTGTTTGCCTTTAAGCTTGCATCTCCTGAGGGCAATTCTAGAAAGGTTTGAGGCTGGAGCATGCATGAGAAAGTAGTAATGATGTAAAAATTCACATAAATATGTGAATCTACTGTTTTATTGATTATTTCAACTTTTAATACTTGTAAGATATCCTCAGGAAATGTAAAGATGAGACTACTAAGACAAAGTTAGCACAAACTAAGGCTACGTCCACACGTACACGGGTATTTTTGAAAACTGAGATTTTCCGTTTTCGTTTTAAAAAATAATCCCGTCCACATGTAAACGCAGAAATGAAGGAAAACGCTGCTAGGAACATGCCAAAGCAACAGGTGACGATATATTCCTAACCGTGTAGAAATGTTGGCCAATCAGAAGTCTAGAAGCCTCGGTGGGAAATAGTAAACAAAGATGGGGCATAGAAGCAGAACCGAGTCGTCTGTGTGGAGGGACAGTAACTGTGTGTGTATATGTAAGCATTTAAACACTGCAGAGAGTACAATTAACAGTAACAGTATTGTAGAAATTCATTTCACCGAAACAATAATGTGGTGCACAGTGTGACGTCAAAAAAGGCGCACACCTTTGACGCTGCGTTTTCTGCGTTTTTCTCGTCCACACGTAAATGTAAAAACTGAGTTTTCAAAAATATCCACCCTGGCCGGAGTTTTTAAAAATCTCCATTTTCAGTGACCGAAAACGCCGTTTACGTGTGGACGAAAGGTGCAAACGCATAGAAAAATCTGCGTTTTCAAAAATACCCGGGTGCGTGTGGACGTAGCCTAAGACACTTGACTGGCCAGTCAACTGAAAATGAATTGGTAAAAGCCCAACTAGGGAAAGATTGAAAAATAACAGAGCTATAAACTCTATGCGCAGCACATTAGTTTCATGTTCCATAGTGGAACTATGCATGTCATAAGGAAAAAGGCCTAACCATGAGGCAAGAAACTGTCAAATTACAATTTGGATCAATGATCAGATCTTTATCTGACTAAAAATCTGTGCTCAATCGCTAAGAAGCAGGATGACGAGCAGAAGTCAACAAGTTGTGATCACCTTAGAGCACTGACAGGGCAGGAATAGATCTTCGAAAGTTTTTGTGAAGAACAATATGCTTTGAAGACTTTTAGTGGCAATTTAATCTTAATTAAGAGTCAGTACTTATAAAGACCATTCCTCATCATAACGTTGACTTATCATAATTCTTTGACTTCTGGGACACATCCTGACTGATGGTGACCCATTCCTGATCACGGTTTGTTGCCTTCTGCTAGTTCACCTACTTTTTAAAGATAGACTACATATTTTAACCAAACGTAATGCAAAGCATTGGAGGCAATGGTTTAAAGCAGCGGTCCCCAACCCCCGGGCCTCGGACCGGTACCGGTCTGTGAGTCGTTTGGTGCCGGGCCACGAGAGTTGAGGCTCAGGTGTGAAATGTATGGTTTTCAAGGTTTTTATTGGTTTTCAGCGTTATTTTGTTATTGTTTTTATCGTTAACTCTGTTTTCCTGGGTCTTTTCACGTGTGTTATGAATAAATCTTCTTTTTTTCGGTACCGGTACTAGTTTTATTTTGTTGTATTTATCCGCGACACCTTAAAGGCCGGTCCGTGAAAATATTGTCAGGCATAAACCGGTCCGTGGCGCAAAAAAGGTTGGGGACCGCTGGTTTAAAGCACATCGCCACTGGATTCTAGAGCAGTGGAGACATCTTCTCTGGAGTGAAAAATCCCACTGAGGCAATCCAATGGATGAGTCTGGGTTTGGGAATGGTATTTGTCTGACTGTACTGTGACAAGTGTAAATTCTGGTGGATTATGATGTGGGGTTATTCTTCAGGAGTTCTTCTTAGTTCCAGTGAAAGGAACTCTTAATGCTTCATGTGGTAAGAGTTTGGGGATTATCCCTTCCTGTTCTAACATGACTGAGCACCAGTGTGCAAAGCATGGTCCATAAAGACGTGGATGAGAGAGTTTGGTGAGGAAGAACTTGACTGGCCTCCACAGCGTCCTGACCTCAACCTGACAGAATACCTTTGGGATGGATTAGAGAGGAGACTATGAGCCAGGCCTTCTTGACTGGCATCAGCGTCTGACCTCACAAATGCTCTTCTAGAAGAATGATCAAAGATTCCCATAAACACACTCTTATGTCTTTTGGAAAACTTTTCCAGAACAGTTGAAGCTGTTACAGCTGCAAAAGGTTGGGCATACATCATTAACTCCTATAGATTAAGACTGGGATCTCACACAAGTTTATGTGTGTGTGAAAGCAGATAAGCGAATACTTTTGGCGATATGGTGCATCTACGCTATCATCACGCATGCTGCCAACTAATTTTTGTACATTAAACGCATTTGTTTATAGATCATCTCAAGCCTGATGTGGTGAAGATGGGAAAGAAAGGTAGTAAGGAAAACGGGATGTCTTGGTCAAATTTTAAACCACTATCAGCTGCCTTTTTAATTTTTTGTACTTGGTTGTATATAAATTCAAATCTACTACTTTTAAATTTTGCTACTAGTTGGTCATTAACAAAAATATTGCAAAAAAATAGTCACCTGATAATAAAAAAAACCCAAAGGGACACTGCACCAAACACCATAGCATTAGTCCACCATACTGGACTAAACTGGTCGACTGACTAACAGTGATGCTCCTGGAGAGATTCCACTCAACACACACTCACATCCAACTTCCTCACAAACAGAAGCAGAAGCATTTTTCCCAGGGGTCTGCCCTCCTGCGGCACATTCATAGCATTACATGTTTTTGTTCCCTCAAACTCTCGAATTAACACACTAATATTTTGGGGTTTTTTTGACACAACAGTCACCATAACACATCCTGATCTGACATTAAGATATATAGCATCCCATCTCTCCGCTGCGTCAAACATTTCCCTTAATTCTCTCCTAAAACCCTCCCTTTCCTTCCAGTGGAGAGCTGTGCTGTGGCTGGGAATGCAGCTGAGTAGAATTTTTTTTGTGGAACAAATACTCGACTTTTCCTTCCTAAGGGGTACACCCCGTCCCCTGTCTATTGTTTGTAGGCTGCTAAAGGATACAAAGTCCCTCTGTTAATCAGACTGAGTCGCCTATTAAAAAACACTTTGTTTCCACATAGCTGAAAATCCACAACTTTTCTCTAAATATATTAATCTGGCTGCTATTTGGCTCACAGCCCCAATCAAACATTCTCAGACTGTTTGGTTGATAATCTGGACTATGTGCAAGTGCAGTCCTTTTTTTTTTTTAATTCACTGCATAGTTTAAGTCCTGAAGCTTTTTTTCTGAAGAATTTTCTTTATAGCAATGCTAATGAAATATCATATCAGTGTGTGTGTGTATGCATTACCCCCCAACACTTACCTCTAGTTAATGAGTACCCTATGGTGGAAATTTGTCTGATCTTTGTTAGAACTTGTCTACCAAAAAGTAACATCCTGACACCACAGCTGGGAAAATGAGTCAGTAAAACTTGCAGCTCACTTTTGAAAATCAAAAGATTTCATTGAGATATCACAATTATAGTTCATTTTGTTACTTCACAAAGAAGTAAAGAAACACATATTGAGTGTTTCAATCTGGAAAAAATAAACTGAAATCAGGCGAAAAGAGGCAAAATGGTTCAAGTTCAACACAACACCAGAGACTGAATAGGTTTCCTAGTGGTGGTAAGTGCAAAAACACAACCCCTTAAACTGTACTACAACAGAACAACAAAAACAGCCTTCAACTAACTGATGATTTCTAAATGATGTCAGTCTGTCTTTTTTGGGGTTCAGTTTTAAAAATATGTATCCTACACAAAGCTTACATACATAAGAAAGTCATTTGCATCTGGAAAGTCAGCTGGTTCAGGATTTATAACGTCTGGTGAGTTATTAGCTATAAGACAAACATTCCAGAGCTTATCTGTGTTTGCTTCACCGGTATCAATCAAGCTATGCCACCTTTTCTCACAGAACAACACAATCCCAATCTATCACGTGTTTTGTAACAGAACTAGCAGCTTTTCAGCTCAGCAGAGCTGATTTCAAGCAGCTCAAAGGCAGAGTTAAGATAACACTCACTGTAAAGTCACTCAAGACAAAAATAATTATTTATTTTATTAAATTTAACAGTGAAGAGTTTGGTTTGATGGTCTGTGTTTCTACAACTGTTTAAACAGCAAGATGAAGTGAATAACCCTGAAAGTCTACCTGGAAAATATCTGCTGAGCTATTTGATGATATGAAGAACCCAATCCAGAGATTCACCTAAGAAAAAGGTCTAGCAACAATTTACAAAATTTCATTTTAACATGATAACATAATGCTGCTTCAGTAATAACGCTCCAGATTTGTCAGCTGTTAATCTCCCATTCCTCCTATACCAGGAAGGATGGATCTGTGCTTTCTTGTTGTTTGCACTAAATTCTGACCCCCATCAGACCAGCCTCAGCTTCCTGTTCTTAGCTTACAGGTGTAAGCTAAGCTAAGAACAGGTGTGGCCTTCCGCTGTGTAGCTCATCAGCTTTGATGAATATGCTCGTCTACATAGCTTGGTTGTAACAAGCATGAGTTACTGTTGCCTTCATATCAGCTCTGGCCATTCTCGTCTGACCTTTGGCATCAACAAGGAATTTCTATCCAGAGATGTGCCGCTCACTGGATATTTTCTTTTTTCCATTCTCTATAAACTCAAGACACGGTTGTGGGGGGAAATCCCAGAATATCAACAGTTAATGAAACAGTCAGACCAGTCCGTCTGGAACCAAAAACCAGTCAGTTAAATCACCTCTCTTCCACATTCTGATGCTCAGTTTGAACCTCAGGTCGTCATCTTGACCATGTCTACATGCCTAAATGAACTGAGCTGCAGCCATGTGATTGATTGAGTAGGTACTCATATTAACAAGCAGTGAAAGTGTGGTAGGTGAGTGTGTGAAGTCAATTTAATGTTGTAATGGCAAACATACCACTGTGCAGTCAAACGGATCTCAACTTTAAGGCAATCAATTTAAGTTTTTAAGGAAAAGGGTGGAGTACCCACTCCAGGTCGGGGATGAGTTCCTGCCCCGTGGAGGAGTTCAAGTATCTCGGGGTCTTGTTCGCAAGTGATGGGAGAAGGGAGCCGGAGATCGACAGACGGATTGGTGCTGTGGCCGCAGTGATGCGGAAGCTGCACCGGTCCGTCGTGGTGAAGAGAGAGCTGAGTGTAAAAGCAAAGCTCTCAATTTACCGGTCGATCTACGTCCCTACCCTCACCTATGGCCACGAGCTGTGGGTAGTGACCGAAAGAGCGAGATTGCGAATACAAGCGGCAGAAATGAGCTTCCTCCGAAGGGCGGCTGGCCTCTTCCTTAGAGATGGGGTGAGAGGTTCAGCCATTCGGGAGGGGCTCAGAGTAGAGCCGCTGCTCCTCCACATCGAAAGTAGCCACCTGAGGAGGTTCGGGCATCTGACAAGGATGCCTCCTGGGCGCCTCCTGAGTGAGATGTTCCAGGCATGTCCCACCGGGAGGAGGCTCTGGAGCAGACCCAGGACACGCTGGAGAGATTATATCTCTCGGCTGGCCTGGGAACGCCTTGGTGTTCCCCTGGATAAGCTAGGGGAGGTGGCTGGGGAGAGGGAGGTCTGGGCTTCTCTGCTTAGGCTGCTGCCCCTGCATCCCGGCCCCGGATAAAGCGGAAGAAGATGGATGGATGGAATTTAAGTTTTTACTACTGGGAGCAAAGGATGCTGTTGGGCTAGTAGCTTCCAGCCAGAGAGTAAGCAGTGGCCAACTGCTTACCTTATATATGGACAGGACTTTATTCTCAAATGACCACTAATGTTGTCAGCATTATCAAAGTTATTAACTGTCATGGCTGCAATCATTTGAATCACAATAATTTCCTCCACATTTAGGTTTTTAGGATCCACGTCCACGGCAAACAATCCTGGAAACCATGCTTTTGCTCATATTCTTCAAATTGCAGACTCTTGATATCAGCCTATGCAGTAAAAGACAAGTACTAAAACTTTTAGTCTTCACTTCTTTCACACACCCAACCCTGCTGACTTTTCTGTTTGCATTTGCCCTGCTGCAGGTTGATGCTGCTCACCAATAAAACAAGATGATTCAAACCCTGGCTCTATTGTGAAATAAACATAAATAAGATGATCTCTGACAAGCTGCACGCCTCTCTGTCTCATTTGAACACAGACGTATGCACACACAGAGCAAACCCAGTATGATGAACTCTCAGTATGATGGTGCAGTGGTTAGACAACACTTCAAGTCGTCCCAACCTGTCTCAGCACATATATGAGTTATGGCCTTGTCAGAAGAATCGGAATCAGAGTGTGGGAATGCTGAACTGGAGTCAAACTGGGCTCCAATCCTGTCTGTGCTATCTGGATGAGTAAGCCTCATGACATGAAGCAGCTGAGGTTAAAAGGTGATATGATGCCTACACTCCCTTTTTTTCACTGAGACTAGCCAGTCGAAACGTTACTCACAGACTCACATTATTCAATTATTCAACTGCAGGAGAACATATTTGAGCTCTCACCTCTAAAAATGCCAATCAGTAGTTTCTGCCAGCTCGTAAAAAAAGAGGTGTGGATGTCAGCGTGAAAAACAAAAACACAGAAGAGCTCTGAAGAGCCAGAAAAGACGAGAAGATCTGCTGATGAGAACGGATTCACACGACACACCAAAAAGGGAGTTTATAAAGTGGACAGCATTTTAATAGAGCGATCCAGCTTTCAATTCAATTCAGTTTTATTTATATAGCGCCAAATCACAACAATAGTTGCCTCGAGGCGTTTTATATTGTAAGGTAAAGACCAACAATCACACAAAGAAAACGGAGAAATTCCAACAATCATATGAACCCCTATGAGCAAGTGCTTTGACGACAGTGGGAAGGAAAAACTCCCTTTTAACAGGAAGAAAGCTCCGACAGAGAGCCACAAATAATTGGGGTTAGGGGAGGAAGACAGGACAAAGACATGCTGTGGAAGAGAGCCAGAGATAACTAGTAATTATAGTAATCATTACTAGATAATTAGTAATTATAATGTTTTTTTGTTTTTAATGAAGCTGATAATTCTTTTAATGAGTGCTTTGAATTCATATGAAACTATAATAAAAACATATGTACGGCTTAATGTTGTTGTTGTTTGCACCTGAACTTCATGGGTCAGGATTTAATCATCACAAATGTTGTAGAAGAAAAATTTCAGTTAGTTCAAAGGCCTAGTCTGAAGTCTAGCACTACAAGGTGAACATGGGGAACATTTTTGTTTCTTCTTCTTCCTTCGGCTATTATTATAAGGACATCTGAGCAAGTTCTTTTCACTCTGATGAATATCTCCGTTAACACACAACTTTGAGATAAGATTTGTCTATTTTACTGCTGAATACTGTCTCCAACTATGAATAGGGTATTTTAAACTTCTAAAGGACTCAGTACTTTGTTTCTATAACCCAAACAACCCATATTAGAACACATCCATCTGGGAAGACAAGAAAACCCTGAGGCTACATTTAACTTTCTAAGATGCTTTGTAGTTGTTATCACGCATGTCTAGACAATTTACCCACCTATGTATTTGATGTCAAAGCCCTCGGGAGGTTGCAAGGTCCGTCTCGTCCATCCGTTCCTGAGGACCTGAAGGTGCACCTCTTTCCCTTGGATCAGCAGCACATGCTCATCTATCCAGCC
Source organism: Haplochromis burtoni (assembly GCF_018398535.1). NCBI lineage: Eukaryota > Metazoa > Chordata > Actinopteri > Cichliformes > Cichlidae > Haplochromis > Haplochromis burtoni. Next base: position 491,562 of record NW_024582574.1, read on the forward strand.
CAGGAAGAAGATCTCTGTCAGCGCGTGTGTCAGCGACTTGTTCCAGAAATGCTGCATGTTGACGGCTTTGAAATTAGCGAAGACCTCATAGCCAGAGTGATGCTTTAAGTTTACTGAGAGCAAGGCCGGTGGCGACGGTGAGTCCTCTCCATCTCCTCTGCAAAGGCGCGACAGCACCAGCGCCAGGGAGTGCGGAGCGATCTGGAGGAACTTGTCCATAGTCGCTCCGGTCAAAATTTGGGACTCAAACGGAAACTACAGTCTGTTCCCTGCACGGCATGGTTCGGACAGTGCAGGTCTCCATCGCGGTTCTATCTCCAAACTGAGAGTTTTTGTTTGTTTGGGCATTTTCAAGAAACAGATTCCTCTGAAAGCTTCAGACTTCCCAGAAAAAGAGTTTTAAATGTTTCAAACACAGGTGCTCCATGTAAACCCAGGGAAATCAGCAACCTGATACCCGTCCCCTGCAGCCACCTCTCCCAAACTGTCAAAGACGTTTAGGTCCTACTTTCAGCGACAAAAAAGGCGAGCACTTGTGATGCGTTCAAGCACTCCCTGTAAACTACCACACTTCACTTTAGACGGTCAAAATCCACGTTTTTGATAGAAATCCCTATCTGGTCTAATCCTTACTTAACCGTCTAAGACAATTTAATGTCATCAGTGTCTTAAAACACCAATGGAGCACTCTAATATGAGAAAAAAACAAATGCAAACGGAATTTCAATTCAAGCTTTCGCGATGCTTGAATGGAAAGCAAATGTGTAGCAGCCGGCTTTACACAACCAAAGTGATCGGAGACAGCTACAATGAAAAATGAAAACTAGCCAATACTTAAAGTAATAATAACAAAAAGTAATGATTCCGGTATTTGCCACATTTGTAAACACAAGAATCAAGTTCAGTTGCTTTCATTTCTATTTTAAATACCCAGATATAACTAGTAAAAACTAAAGTTTTTAAACACACACACACACACACACACAGGAGCCTAAATGAAAGTTAATTTAATTTTAAAAAAAATCTAATTACATTCAAAAATTAAAAAAAAAAAAGGATATTGCAAAGGTAATTTTGAATTTGATGGCAGCAAGATTTCACCCCAAAAAAGTAGGACACAGCCATGTTTACCACTGTGTATCATCACCTCTTCTTCTAAAAACAGTCTGTAAACGTTTGGAAACTGAACAGGGCAGCTGCTCAATATCATCGTATTCTCTTATAAAATAGGATTCTGGTTACTGAACAGTCCTGGGTCTTAGTTGTTGTATTTTCCCTTTCATGCTGGATTTTTAGTTGGTGTAAGACCTGAACAGTCAGGCCAGTTCCACACCTGGACTCTTGTACTGTTAATGTTATGTGTTGTAATAGCTGCAATGTGAGGTTTAGCATTGCTGAAATATTGTCCTGATGAAAAAGATTATATCTGGATGAGACCAAAAACCTGCATATACCTTTTAGCACTGATGGTATCTTGGTGTAAGCAGCCAATTTGATAGGTACTAACACAACCCTATAGTATAAGAGATGCAGCCCTTTGAATTAATAACAAGTTGGACTATGGTCTCTCTCCTCTTTACTCTGGAGGATTCGGCATCCATGTTTTCCCAAAAGAATTTCAGAATTTGATTCATCTGTCCACAGAACAGTTTCCTGATTGCATCACTGCATTTCAAATGTACAGAGATGATGGTAGTGTTTCTGGATTGTCTTCTTGTTAGCATCATAGAGCTTTAACCTGCAGATGGCACAATGAACTGTGTTCACAGACAGTAGTCTCTGGAAGTGTTCCCGAGCCCATGCAGTGTTTTTGATGACAGCATCACACCTGTTTTTAATGTAGTGCCACCTGGGGGCCTGAAGATCACCACAAGATCACACTGAGTTTTTGTATATTGTCCCTTGCACACAGACATTTGTCCACATTCCTGGGATTCTGTAATGAAATTATGTATGGTAGACAAATCGTTGCAATTTTATGTTGTTAAACGTCATTCTGAAATTGTTTCACAATCTGTAGATGCTCAATTTTCAGCTCATCGCTACTTCTGAGAAACTCTGCCTCTCTAAGATGCTCTTTTTACACCCAGTCATGTTACTTGGCTACTGCCAAATTAAAAAATTATAAATGAGACAATATTTGTCTAAAGTTATATTTTCTCAGTGTAAACGTTTGATTTCTTTTCTATGTTCTATTGTGAAAATAAATATGTGTTTAACAGATTTGCAACTCATTACTTTCTGTTGATATTTACAATTTACACATGGTTTAATTTTTTATAACTATACAGAACACACAGACTTTCACATAAAACATTAAAAAACAGATAAAACACACAACACAATATGTAAAACATAAATGGTCATCAGTGCCGTTTATCACTGCCACAGAAAACGTAGTGTGCACCGGACTGAAACAATAATGATTACAGTTAGACTCCAGATATATATCTGTCTGTATGTTAACAAAGTGGACCACTGCAGAGACGAGTTTCCTCTATATAGTGTTAAAAATGCCTTATTATTATGCAATCCAACAGTACCATAAAATAAACTATCAAAATGGACCATATATCATGCACTTGCTGAACATTAAGCCATTAGATAGCCAGGTCTATAAGATTTTGGACAAAGCAAGCCTTGCATGGTTTTTGCAGGTTTGCCTGCGTGAATTTTAAACCAAACAATTAAGGCGTGACTGAAGGGCAGATTTAAATGAAGATGTTTAACAAAAAAATCTGAAGTAACTGCTTGGGTATTACAGACATTTTTATAGACAAAAATTGTACAGTTGACTCTCAAGTAGATTTATATTTTTTTCATGTTTCCTTGTGATTTCTTTACAAACCAAGCAGATAAAAAATGTGGATATGATTCGAAGTGTTGAATTTGTGTTTGGTAGCTCAATATGAAATCCAAAGAGATGCTGATGCAACTTGAGGAGGACATCATTAGGCTGAAAAACACAATAAAAGAATCAGAGAGACTGCAAAAGCTCCAGGAGTGGCCAAATAGACAATCGGGTACATTCTTAAAAGGAAGGAATGCACCAGCCTGCTCAGCAACACCGAAAGGCCTAAAAGACCACAGAAGACAATTAAAGTGGAGTGCTGAATTCTTTCCTTAGTTAAAAAAAATTCATTCACCACAAGACAACACTTGTAAGGAGTTGAGTCATAATATTGCAAAACTCAACAAATTAAGAGATGTCCTTATGAATGTAAATAGAGAGGGTTTACAACAACCACTGGTGACAATTATCACCAGGAAGGCCAGATGTCTGAAAATATCTAAAAGAGGCTTTGCAGTTCTGGGTGGAAATAAATCTATGGGCAGATGAAACCAAGATGAACGTTTACCAGAATGACTGGAAGAGAAAAGTATGGAGAAATAAAGGAACACTCGTGTTTATTAATGACCTGACTGCTGATAGATGGGATCCTCCAGGACAAAATGCCCTGATGTTGTCAGGCATGGATAGAACCAGGTGGGGGCGAAACTACTGAGTACTATCTTGAATTACTGCAAGGATTTACATCAAAAATGATGAGGCTGCCACAAATTTTTTTCATTTTTATTTTTGGTTTGCCTAAGAATTCAGCCTATTCCTAACACATTACACTGTCCATATCAGTATAGGTATCCAGCATGATTTGAGATCTGAAGTTTTTAATGTGTTCCTTTAATTTTCTTTGAGTAGTGTTTGCCCAATTCCTGACTTTTTTTTGGCACCTGTCACATTTTTCAGAGCAAACAAATTTTAATATTATAGGAAAATAACATGCAAAATAAGAAAATGTAGTTTTTAAATGATGATTTCATTTATTAAAGGAGAAAAGCTATCGAAACCTACCTGACCCTTTCTAAAAACGTGATTGCCCTGTAACCCTAATAACTGTTTGTGCTACCTTTGGTAGCAAGAACTGCAATTAGCTATTTGCAATAACTGACAGCGAGCAGTAATGGCCTTTTTAAAGTCACGCAAAAGAATTTCAATCAGATGCAACTACAGGTTTTGGAGTGGGAACGCTTTGAGGGGATTTGGTTTTTGTTTGTTTGTTTTCTGGAGCCCTTTGTCCTTAAGTAGCAAAGCAGCTCCAGACCATCACACTATCACCACCATGTTTGACTGTGGGTGGTGTTATTTTTATGAAATGCTGTGTTAGTTTCACATTAGATGTAGCGGGACTCAAGCCTCCCAAAAAAGTACAGAAAAAAGTAGTCCACAGAATATTTCCCCAAATGTCTTGGGAATCATCAAGGTGTTTTTCTGGTAAATGGTGATCTATGACATGGATGCCATTTTTGTTTATTCTCTTTCTTATTGCTGAATCATGAACTCTGACCTGAACTGAGGTGAGGCCGGCAGTTCTTTAGATGTTCTGGTTCTTTTGTGACCTGATGAGTTGTTGATGCGCTCTTGGAGTGATTTTGGTCCTGGGAAGGCTCGCCACCGTTCCAAGTTTTCTCCATTTGTGGAAAATGATCTCACCGTGGTTTAGTGGAATCTGAAAGTCTTAAATGGCTATGTTGGGGGAGGGAAATTACTTTTTATAGCATACAACACAGTGAATCTAATCACTGCAGCTAGAAATTATTACTTTAGGTTCAGTTATGCCATATTTATTTATACTATTAGTTTCAGGTATCAAGGTTAAGACAAAGCATTTTAATCACTGTCGATTGTAAATGTATAATTCACTTGTTTGTGGGAGCAGTTTCAGTAAAGTGCATTTGTGCTCAAGACAGTTTTATCTGGCCCTGGGTCACAAGTTGCGATGGTTCAGTTTTTCTCACCTACAGGCAAATCTGGAGAAATCCTGCATATTTAAACTCAAGGCATCGTAAAAGCGGATCTTTTACTGTTGTTTCAGGTTAGCTCTTGTTATGATATTCTGAAAAAACTGGAACGAGTTTGCCAAGAATGTGTCAAAAAAATGGGTTTGGTAATCTTTGGTGCCATGAATATTCTTGCAACGGATGAGCCAAAACTAAACAATGAAACCAATTCCACAGCACAGAATACAAAGTGGTCTTTATTTTGCGTGAAAGACAGTACATCAAGCTTACATCACAGCTGCTTACAAAATCACGATTTTACAAAAAAGCCAAATTGAGAAGTGCGTGTCAAACATGCAACGATGAATTATTTTAACAGCGTAAGTGACACATACAGCTGGCTTGCTGTACATAAACAATTGCATTCTCATGATTTGTCACATGTAAAAACAGCATCAATGTGCAATCAAACTGTGCTTCCTCTCTTATGAATTAGTTGATATTCATGGTGACATGGGTTTTGCAGAAGAACTTTTACTCAGTTTGCTTGTGGTTATTAAGAAAATTGCATCACTGAAGTACAAAATGTCTTTAGTAAATTTGCATTTCATTATTAATTATTAATTTTTTAAAAAAAAGCCACCATGAATGTTTCTTTAAGGCTGCAACCAAAAGCTTTTTTCCATCAATATTCAATATTTCTTTTACTGGCTCACTGTTTGTGGAAAAAGGCACATCACTGGTCCCTGAAGCCAAAGTGAACATATTCAAAGATCATGTTTGGTCTGACCAAACCTCTTAAGTTTACGGGGAAAGGATGGTACTACACTTTGTGTCTACACAAGAAAAAAAACAAAGTGAAAGTATCACCTGTCTGAACAAATCCGTCTTAGTAGTTCCGGTTGTCTGGCAAATTAAACTAACCACATCCTGAAATGTCTAACACTTTGCACCGTGGACTGCCTATGAGGTTAATCGGCCCAGTCAAGAAGCCATGAAAAGAGTAGTGAAATAAAAAAAAGTTCAAGTATGTCTAACGTGTTAAAATATGGCTCAAAAGACAGCATTGTGCGGATTGCTGAGCACTTCCCATGCAGGCTATTAAACCTGTTTCCCCATCAAAGATTTTCACAAGCAAGAGAAAGAAATCGACCTTTAGAAAAGAAAAAAAGAAAAAAACCCCAGAAAATTAAAAACGTAATTCTGAGCTTTCTAACCCACATACATTTAACTTACAGGATGCTCTTGAATTTGCTACATAATAATTTACCCACCAGGTTCAGGTGGTGCTTTCATTCAGGCTTTGCACAACGCATCAGGTACCGATCCAGTGAATGACATCACTCACACAGCAATAGAGACAAATACAAATGTAAATAGAGACGAAAACAAAAAAGACAGACCGTCTTCGTGCTTAGACACTTAAGTTACAATAGACTCCTCATGTATGAGATATTGTTGCTGGTGGACAATCAGCCCATCTATGGTTTCATGATTACACAAACGCAGAAGGTCAAACTTCCTATCAAACTGACTCACAACAGTGTTCCCTGAAATGTGCAGTGTAAACAGCAAAAAGGCGTCTACGTGTAACACACTCAGCCCGGAAATTCAAGCTGTTATTACTTGTAGACATCTGTAGGTTTTATGTCAAGTTGGTATGTGAAAAATAACCTTCCTTTTGGTTAAAGGGCCTGCTGCTGGGGTAAAAGTGAATGCCAAACTTAAATAACTACTCAACACTGAATAAACTTAATAATGCCAAGGTGGTGAAGAATCACTGACATTTGCATCGTGTCTGCCCTCCAAGCAATATGAACGTTAGAAGAGATATCGAGTTGCAAAGTGTACATTTAAATAAAATAAAAAATTCTAGCACTCCCAAAGCCTTTCTTCTAGTTTTCTGACATTAACGAGAAAAATACATCTCTTTGGTCAGCATCGACACAATACAGGGGATTTGTTTCTTTGCATGAAACCCCGGAGAATTGGAGGCAGACTCAAACTCTACTGCCACCTTGTGGTTCACTCGGGTCATGATGTGCAGGATCTCCAGTTCTTTTCCGTACTTGCTGATCATGTCGCACACCGACTGGATGAACCAGGACCCAGTCTGAGTATTCCTCCATGAGTAGTAACCTGTGTGTAGATGAGTCATGGAATATGCTTTGTTCAAATACAATATTTCTTAAAGGAAACAATATGCAAGCATGCAAAAACAAAGACAAGAAAAAGGAAAGGCCCTTATTTTAACCTGGGGCAGTGGAGAAAGCGTAGAGGAAGTCTGCTTCCACAGGGATCTTAACACCATCAGTTTCGCTGTCTGTTTCAATGCCTGGATCCAGATTTGTACCTCTGCAAGCCTATTCAATGTCAACACATGCACAAAAAAAGAAGCAGTGTTCGTTTACAGGTTTGCAGGTTAGAGGAAGTGGACTAGAAGAGAAACCACCACGGTACCTGGATGAAGAAGAGCTTGGGTTTTCCCGCCAGTGATTTACAGCGATCGCCTCGAAAAAGTGAAGTTAGGTGTTTGAGCGCTACTGAGCCGTCCGTGCCGAAGAACAAGTCTTCATCCCCGTGACTCAAAAGAATGCAGACAAAAGAGGCTGAGTTGCTGTGATCTTCTTTGGATGCTTAAAAAAAACAAAGAGATGGATAAATGAATACACGTACAGCTGATACATAACAAAAGCATGTGAAAAGAGTCAGTAGCATGAGGCTTATTTTTAATTTTAAGAGTAGCAGTGGGAGGTTTAAATCATTCTCACCAGCAGTTAAAACGTTCATTATCTGATCAACTGTCTGGTCATTGTACAGCTTCACATGATAACCTAAATTTTTAAATACTCTCATGGCGTTGCCTGCATCCACGTCAGTACCGTTTCGCTGATTCATGCCTGGAACACACAAAACCACAATTCTGGTTACTTCAACATGAAAACCATGTGCAAGACAAATCAACATTTCCTCCTTCTGAGTGTACAAACAAACAAACAAACAATATAAATGGAGCGCATTTTGATTTAGCTTTTCCACACGACAGCCGGGCATGAGAAACCTGACTGGATGTAGCAGGAGGGAGGTGTACTGCAGCTAAACAGCAGCAGCTTCAATTTCTTCTTTTAACACGCTTCTAAGTGTTGTACAAAACCACATTATCGGTCCGTTTTATATTGGATTCTGTTGGTACAAGGTTTTTTTTTGCCACTGGCAGGTCAGCATTAGCAGCATGTGCTGTTCGGTGTGCTAGACTCAAGCGAAGCAGGAGCGAGTCTGCATGGATCTACCCAATGACTTTGGTGTTTACAGGCGCACCTATTCTTACTAACACATGATCTCCACCCATCTTGAGCAGCAATGAGCCAGAAAATAACAAAACCTACACAGCTGTAAAGAAACGAAAGAAAAAAAAAAAAAGACTGCTTTACAGTCACACTGTCAGGGCTTATTCGTCATGAGGCACCTGAACAGAAAAAGAGCTTTGTTATTGTTCAGGTAACACCTGCTCCTTTCCGCTAACTAAACGACGAAGTACAGGATCAACCACTACTGATGTTTACTTGACTCGACGTGTTTGCTCTGAGAACATCGAGATGCATGTTGAATACGCAGTCATGTGTGCCCTTTTAGTCCTGCCAGACAAGTTTTCAAAAACACAAATCTGATGGAATATTAAGACCATCACAGGACGTTTGTAAAGACAGATGTAGAGGCTGACTGAGACTGGGGGGTTTGGGGGCACTTCTGATTTTTAGAGGGCAAAAAAAAAAAAAGAAGAGATATTCCCATTTCAGTAGATACAAATAACACATGGCTATACTGACAAAGATAAATGAAAAGCTGCCATTTGATGTTTATTTTGATGTTTATTCATTGCTATCACGTAAGGGACCCGAGACCTGTATATCCATCAGTATAGTCAGGTGTACATCCTGGGCCTTCTGGCTTTCTTTTCAAAATGATGGGCAAAACTTTGATTCAGTGTCTTCTATGGTTGGCAATAGGAGTTACTAATTCCTGAGTACTTCACTTTTGCTCAGAATTGTAGGAGATTCAGACTTATCGCAGTGTGAGGGATGAGATATTAGAGCAAGATGAAAGGTCAGAAAAGGACACACCAGCTTTCGAGGAGCCTGAACTCGAACGCAACGATGGCACCAACCATCCGTTACAGTTTTAGGGCTCTGAACAATTTCAGAGAACATAATCAGCTAAAAGTTTGATTTCTTAAACTATTTAATATGTGCCGATTAATGATATATTTGCTAAAAGTGCATTAAAATGTATTGTTCCTTTCTTTGTCATTTACATTCCAACCCCATTGAAATGAGGTTAAACCTTTTTTCTTTTTTAAAACAAGAACATGAAAATAGGACAACACAGCCCACAACCACCAAGCCTGGAGGCCCTCTGATTACCTCAAACAGTAAAACAGCAAACAGGCTTTTGGAGAGACAAAAAAGAAAAAGTTAGAGAACACAAACCAGAGGGAAAGGTTAATCTCTGAAAGTAAATGGAAAAAAAGCCAGTATCACGCAACCAGTATAATCATCTGAGCCTCAGAAAATGATAAAGAACTCTGTGCCAACACCCAAAAGCAACACTATTTAAAACAACTTCATTCCTAATAAAATCTACATTTTGAATATTCTCAAACAAAATACTCCACAGCAAATGTTGAACAGGAAGAGGAACTGATCAGCATACTCTCTTGTGGTGCCAGTCATCTTATAGATCACACCCATGCCTTGCGTGCCTGATCATACTTTGAGTCATGTGTCTGAACTTGCTGATGAGCCAGCTGACAGTACGCGGAGAGTAAAATGTGCTGGCAGCTCCCGAAACCTACTGTCATCAAATGCAAGGATACTTAACACGGAAACTGCAACAGATCCAACTAGAACATCTAATAAACCTGCAGTGAATGGAGGAAATAGGAATCCACAGCATTAAGGTTAAACCTTCCACACCTATAAACTCTCAAAGGTGTAGAAGTGAGATGAATCACCTGGTTTCTGTCCTACATAGAGAATAGAGGAGAAGAGAAGCCACACTTTAGCACTGCCTCCACAGCGTGGGCCATTACTGCATAGAGTTCAAGCCTCAACGCAGTGATGCGACACGTTACCAAGGGAGAGCTTAGCATTGCAAATAAGCCCTAACAAACACTTGTCAACAGGCAGATGAAACGTGAGCCTTTAGCCTCAACACACACTCATACAACAAGGTGGCATCACCTGACATTTAACACTCAAAGAAGTCCCCTCCTCCAGCTTTCTACCATGCACACCCCTGTGTCAAAGGCGTCTAGTAAAAATGGGGGGGTGGATGTATTGTCAATAGAAACACTAGTATGGGAATGACATGGGCATATTTGACACCTAATTAAAGTTTTAACAAAGAAAATTTGAGACAATAGATCCATTACCCAAAGTTAACCTTTACCATTAGTCTGGATTCACTTCCCTATGTAAATAGTTAACTCGGTGCACCACCCATACCTGTTTTTATTTACCAAGCATGAAGAAAACAAAGCAAATACATTTTCTAATGTGTTAATACTGCAACTGGTTTCAACAGTTGTGCAAACATTGTCCTCTATATCAGCTTTGGTCTCTGTATCACTAGTTTATTACTTCACGTAAGGGCCCTAACTTGGCTGAACAACAAAGTGCAACAAGAGCAAAACTGAGCTAATAAATAACCTGTAACCCACATAGTGGTTGCTTTTTTGTCCAGATCCATAAAATATCTTGCACTGAACTGGTTGTAATATAAATTGCTAAAGCCCTGAACTCCAGCAGCACAATTCCCGCACACACATCCCAACACTTTAACACGTTTTAAGACCTTCATGTCAAATGTACATCCATACTGGAGTGGTTTATGCATTCTCTTAGGAAGGGAAAGGTCACTGGTTTGATTCCAGTCGAAGACACAAATCCCTTCGGGGTTGCGTCAAGTGTAAAAACTCTGCCAAATCAAACATGCGGAGCTCCCTGCTAAAGTCACCCTTTGTGACAAGGGAGCTCTAGGTCAATTTTTATGTCTAAAGTGCATAATGGAGTTCAGTAGATCCAAGTTAAATTATGAACTGTATGCAGCAGAACCCTGATGAGCTCTTTTGCATGCATAGTTCCAAAATTAAAGCTTTAATTTCTTCACCCAACTCATCTATATTATGCAGTGCTGGTCAAATCATCGCACATTTCACCTAAAGAGAAATGGATCATCAGTTTGTCTAATGTTACACACGTTAAATGTCACAGACCTGCTGTATATACCAAGTGTAGCTCTACAGCTTCTCACATATGTGACATTTTATCACCTCTTTCACTTTGCGCCTGAAACTGAATCAGGAAGATTAATTTTAGATGTTACTTACAGCTGTTTCGTTTAGAGTTTAAATTTCAGAAACTAACAGACCGCCCAAATGCTCACCTGTACTCCTGTCAAAGTTCTTGTTGTTGATGATGATACACTGGCCAATGCTGGGGAAATCGAGGCGGTATCTGAAGCTGTGTGACTGGGGCTTGGCATCCACGTCCATGGGGACAGAAGCAGACGAAGAGCCCGCTGATCTGACGGACAAGCCAACATTTAGTTTAGAAGTTTAATGTGTGATTAGAAACTCAGCAAATAATGCACGTCAGAGAAATGCTGCTGTAAAGAAAGAAAGAAGCATGCAAAGATTGGACTACAGTTGCAGCTCCGTTATATCAAACGATCAAATAGCACAATGTTAAAGTACAGCAGAGCGTTAATACAGCAGTAAAAAAGGAGAAGGAGAAGAAGAAGAAGACAAAACGAGCGGCTGTGATCTTTGAGGTCAAGGACGACAAACGGTTTCACTCTTACCCTGAACCTTCAACAGGATATGAACACAATAGATCGCAACACATAAAGATCGCTAACTAGCTTAATCCAGTGACTCACTGTTTTCCGTTGCCTGGCTTTGCGTCTGTATCGTCCACTCCAGGTCCGGATCCGTTTTCCGACATTTTTCACAGGCAAGTACTTAAACGCTAACCAAACAAATTCACGCTCTCTATGTGACAAAGAGAAGGCCTCAAAAATGCCCAGTCGTGCTCTGGCAGCGGATGTTCTCCCTTTACTGCTGCTGTGTGGTCCTGAGGGACTCTCTGCTGACTGGTAAACAAAAGATGCTGATGTCACTCAGAGATGCGCTCGTTTTACGTTCAGGGGCGTGCCGAGACGAGAACAGCTACAAACGTCCACGAAACGACTTCTCCAGACGCAAACAACATACGTTTGATCACTGAATTTAACTAACAATCGACCCAAGGCGTTTCACAATAACAGAAATATAATTTAATTCGGGTTCTTACATTTTATTTTAACTCGTGTAATACAATCACTGGCTACTTTGTTGAGTACACCCATTCAACCACAATTTTACATAAATATCAGCCAATCACATGGTAGATGCATTCGAGCGTAGACACCAGAGATGTCCACTATGATCTAAACTCAATCAGACCGTCAGTGTAAAAACGTTTAGTTACACATTTACGGTGCAAATTAGTTTTTCTATGCCAAAGTTTTTCATCTTTAGTAACTGAAAAGAAATCTATCAGCACAGTTCTCGGGGTTTACATTGTAAATGTGTAAAGTTACAGAAACATTTTGGTAGCTTGCTGTCCCGTATTTATGAAAGAAATCTTTTTATGTTAATTCATATAAAATGTTATTTTTTTTTGTGGACCCATTTTAAATGAAAATATTGCAAATACATTTCAGAAACTGCTGACTTACTGGGATTTTTCCAAGCAGTCATCTTTAGGGCTTACAGAGAGCCCAATCCAAGAAAGAACCTTTGGAATGTGGTGGAACAGGAGATTCACTGGATGCGCAGCCAACTCATCTGCAGCAACTGTGTGATGTTATCATGTCAATATGGTCCACAATGTCACCTCTAAAGGAATGTTTCCAGCACCTTGCTGAATCTATGCCACAAGTAATTAATGCACCACTAAAGGCAAAATGGGGTCCAACCCTGTATCAGTAAGGTGTCCCTAATATAGTGTCCAGTGTGTGAACATTTGAAAGTATAGTTTCATCTCTAAAATGAATTAAACCTTCGCACATCCAGGAGTATATAACTTGTTTATAAAAGACCCAAGTTCCACCTTTAACTAGACGTGGAGCTTATTTACACAGACACTACATTATTAAATGTTGGTATGTTGTTTTCAAGGGGTACAGCAATTCAAACAGGTTGAAATAAAAAGTAGTCATCTGCTTTGAAACAACACCTACAGTGGGGCAAAAAAGTATTTAGTCAGCCACCGATTGTGCAAGTTCCCCCACCTAAAATGATGACAGAGGTCAGTAATTTGCACCAGAGGTACACTTCAACTGTGAGAGACAGAATGTGAAAAAAAAAAATCCATGAATCCACATGGTAGGATTTGTAAAGAATTTATTCGTAAATCAGGGTGGAAAATAAGTATTTGGTCAATAACAAAAATACAACTCAATACTTTGTAACATAACCTTTGTTGGCAATAACAGAGGTCAAACGTTTACTATAGGTCTTTACCAGGTTTGCACACACAGTAGCTGGTATTTTGGCCCATTCCTCCATGCAGATCTTCTCGAGAGCAGTGATGTTTTGGGGCTGTCGCCGAGCAACACGGACTTTCAACTCCCGCCACAGATTTTCTATGGGGTTGAGGTCTGGAGACTGGCTAGGCCACTCCAGGACTTTCAAATGCTTCTTACGGAGCCACTCCTTTGTTGCCCGGGCGGTGTGTTTTGGATCATTGTCATGTTGGAAGACCCAGCCTCGTTTCATCTTCAAAGTTCTCACTGATGGAAGGAGGTTTTGGCTCAAAATCTCACGATACATGGCCCCATTCATTCTGTCCTTAACACGGATCAGTCGTCCTGTCCCCTTGGCAGAAAAACAGCCCCATAGCATGATGTTTCCACCCCCATGCTTCACAGTAGGTATGGTGTTCTTGGGATGCAACTCAGTATTCTTCTTCCTCCAAACACGACGAGTTGAGTTTATACCAAAAAGTTCTACTTTGGTTTCATCTGACCACATGACATTCTCCCAATCCTCTGCTGTATCATCCATGTGCTCTCTGGCAAACTTCAGACGGGCCTGGACATGCACTGGCTTCAGCAGCGGAACACGTCTGGCACTGCGGGATTTGATTCCCTGCCGTTGTAGTGTGTTACTGATGGTGACCTTTGTTACTTTGGTCCCAGCTCTCTGCAGGTCATTCACCAGGTCCCCCCGTGTGGTTCTGGGATCTTTGCTCACCGTTCTCATGATCATTTTGACCCCACGGGATGAGATCTTGCGTGGAGCCCCAGATCGAGGGAGATTATCAGTGGTCTTGTATGTCTTCCATTTTCTGATGATTGCTCCCACAGTTGATTTTTTTTCACACCAAGCTGCTTGCCTATTGTAGATTCACTCTTCCCAGTCTGGTGCAGGTCTACAATACTTTTCCTGGTGTCCTTCGAAAGCTCTTTGGTCTTGGCCATGGGGAGTTTGGAGTCTGACTGTTTGAGGCTGTGGACAGGTGTCTTTTATACAGATGATGAGTTCAAACAGGTGCCATTCATACAGGTAACGAGTGGGGGACAGAAAAGCTTCTTACAGAAGACGTTACAGGTCTGTGAGAGCCAGAGATTTTCCTTGTTTGAGGTGACCAAATACTTATTTTCCACCCTAATTTACGAATAAATTCTTTACAAATCCTACCATGTGGATTCATGGATTTTTTTCACATTCTGTCTCTCACAGTTGAAGTGTACCTCTGGTGCAAATTACTGACCTCTGTCATCATTTTAAGTGGGGGAACTTGCACAATCGGTGGCTGACTAAATACTTTTTTGCCCCACTGTATACATTATACTAGTAAAACCGCTTTGTTGAGAGCTGATAAAATTAATACCAAAGATAAGCAAGTTCATCTCAATTCAGACTTTAATCCAGCCACAATCTGTAAAACAATCCTTTTAAAAACTCCATCAAAAGGACAGAAAAAGGTGAAAAGTTTCCTTAGAATTGTAATTCATTTCATATTTTATTGAACATGGTTTAGGAAAAGTTTCCAGAACAAGCTCACACAAATATCTCAATAGCCAACATCAAAATCTGACCAACTGAGCTTTGGACAGTTGTAGACGGGGACAGTCAGAAAAAAAGGAGGAAAAAAAAAAAAAAAAAAACCACACTAGCTGGAACAAAGTGATGAAACTGGTGGAAACCGACAGAAAAAAAAAACAAAAAAAACAAACTAGAAACATAAAGATGAAATGACAGAACCACACAATTCAAACGAACACAGAAACAGAAATGTTACATGTAATAAAAACAACAGAGGACACAAATCTGTAAACCTATTCTATAAAGAAGTGTTTTTAAATAGCTCGCAGAGCCTCGGTGAAGATGACGGTGGCAGAACACAAATAAAGACAAATATTTCAAACTGAAAGCTAACTTGGTTGCTAAAGAGCTACATGTTGTAACACGGTGCCCTCGATTCAGAAAATGAAACTATGTTCATATGGAGTAAACAATGATAATGAAACACAAAAAACCCCAAAACAAAACTTTAAAAGTGCATCACTCTTTTTATATTCTTCATCAACACAACTACTTATGATCACAGTTATTTCACTATTTGGTGTATTCACACGGAAATCATTTTCTAGCGCTGTTTTTGTCATCTTCGTTGGTAGAGCTCATTTTAAGTACACTTTAATATGACATTGATTAAAACTTTCTATCACCTGTACAGTCCACCACCTCGAGACAAACAACAGCAAAGACCGAGACAAAAGTCGGTTTGTGCAGCTTTAGTGTTCTTGCTCAACGCTACCCCCGCATTTCAATTTGTGCCTCTTGTAGGAGCAGAGGCACTGTTATTGCTATTTAAAAAAAAACAAAAAAAAAAATCTAAACTCACAGCACACACATATTTGTAATCAAGATTAAAGCTATGCTCGCTAAGTCTGAAGTTAACCACAAAGGCCAAACCACTCGCTTCAAATGCCCTCAGTTTGCAAATCCCCGAGTTAGCAGTAAACTCCAAGCAGCTCCGTGACAACTCAGCGCGCAGATCTGCTGATTTAAATTTAGTCACAAACTCACGTGGATGGCCTCGACATCTACTGTGAAACCAGGAGTGAAACTTTTAAAGCTAAATTAGAAAAATACATCTGAAATTTATCAGCTTTGAGAAGTGGGGCAGTTTTCCCCAATGCAAATGTCACAAACGCAAATGTCATAGCTGTTGTTTCAATTCTTGAGCAAAGACGCCCCCCCCCCCAAAAAAAAAGAGTGTTTTCTGAGGTTAAGTGACAGTGACCACAGACACAGACAACCTAAAAATGCATCTGCAACAGTAACTGCCATTTCAGTAGTACTCTACTACTCCTGTAGTATGAAATGAACGATGTATGAAGCCATATTCAGGTTTTATATGAGTAACTCCACCAATAAGCGGAACAGCACAGTTATAATAAATACTTCTGGATCTTTGCGGTGTATTAGAATGGGGGAAAATAAGACAGTTCAAACCATTTTTTAAAAGTCTTAGTATATAGCTATATTATACCTCCATAGTTGTTGTTTCAGGGGTTGAAGCAGCACCACAAATCCCTATAAATTCAAAGGCAAATTCTGCATTAGAGGCCGACTGATATATCGGCTATTTGCCGATTTGTCAGTATTGGCATTTAGAATGACCTATAAATGAGAATGAAATGCAGAACACAGAAACACAAGGAATATTCTGATTGTTGATGTTACGCTTTGTCCACTTCCCTGTTGGCTACACTGTGTTTGAAACACAACAGAAACACAACCAGATGCTCTGAGCATAGTCAAGCAGAGCGTAAACGAGTAGATAAATAAATACATGTAACAAATGTTAAAGGAAATGTGTTTATGTGCCCAAAAAGAAAATTAAAAGGTCACTGTGTCAAATTTAGGCCAGTATATCAGTCTTAGAAATCCTATATCAGTCTGGCTCTGTATCTCTGTATCGAACATATGTTCATTTATCTCCAAAATGCCAAAAGCTAAACTTGTGGCCTAAAAATGGTAACGTGGATATTACTGTGGGAATTATAAAAGGATGCGATTTAACTTTGACTTGCTGTGGTTTTGTGCTGAGGAGGCTTTGGAGTATTTGGAAAACAAACAGGAATGTGGCAGAAAAACAAAAATCAATCATGTTAGGTAGTACCTCAACCTATCAGAGCAAGCCTTTCATATCGAAAGGTACCATCTGGGTCAATAACCCTTCCAACAATAGCACATCCAAAGAAACTGCAGAATGACATTTTCAGAAAGAGCTGCTGCAAACTGCAACCTGAAGGCTGGATCAGAAAACCCTGGACTGGGAAGAGGCTGTGGACCAAAACCAAGCTAAACTTCAGGGTTTGAGAGGCAGTGGGAGGAACACCAACCAGCTGCAGGGTGACTACAATGCCACACAGGCAATCGTGTGTACTTGAACGCGAAGTCCAGCCGACCTTGATCCTGCTGAACGGAGGGGCTGAAGGAGGTTGGTCAGATGACGGGCTAGGCTGATGTCAAACCGGATTTCCTAATTAATGTGATAGGAAAAAGGGGTCCCTCTAACGATCGTGTCATTTGTACACCTCAGTGGGGAAATTGTTCAGCTGTGCTCAGAAGACGTCAGGGCACATATCCCAGTTCCCTTGCTCCTTAGCTTCCCAGTAACCCCCCTTGTAGATGTGCAACGTTTCTCCGGACACAGGATCATCTATCTTCTCAAACCACAGTGCTTGGTAGGTGTCTGGATGGGCACCTATTGAAAAAGAAAAGAACGTTTCAATTTAGAAGCTACAGTAAAGGTTAACCCGCCCCCACTCAGCCAGGATTACATATCATGCTTAAATTAAGCCGATATGCATTCAGAGTTCTGCCCATTACCTTGATCTTCAGATGCATCCTATACAAACAAAATGCAGGGGGCTCTTTCTGTATAACCACTTGGAGAGGACCAGGCTCACAAATAACACACTAGCTGCTTCAGAGTCAGAGGATGCTGGTCAATCACAGACAAACTGCCACTCTACAATGTTGTGAGGCCTCTACAGCTGTATACAGCTACTCTAAGAGGATCTAAGAGATGGGACAACAGTCGAAATGAATGTTACTTGCTTTTGGCTGGAGCTCCATAAGGGCCTTCCCTGCCTTCCACTAAGAGAGCAAATTGTAAAGAGGAAAATGGTGGAAGTTGGATGTTTTTCTGGTCATTAGGATTCAACTACATTACTAGAAAATGTGATATACTGGTGCTATGCATTAAATCATGATCAGAATACTTGCTTATATAAGGGAAGAGTGACGGTCCATAAGGGGCTATTAAAAGAAAAAGAAAAACAAAAAAAGGATGATTCTTCTTTGGAAGTTGAGACATAACAGAACTGCTGTGATTTGAAAATGACAGTGAGTGAAAACGAAATGGACTACTTGCATGCAACAGGTGTATGAGGGGGGGAATCCTCAGTGTCAGCTGAGCAAAACCCAGCACAAACATAAAGACACATCCAAAATCCACATAAAAAAGATTTCTTCAAATTTTAAAAGTGCCATGTGTCGCATCTAAGGCATTATTTTCTGCTCAAAAATTTAACAAAAGCCCAACAGACTAATCGTAACAAAGAAATAAGTTGATTTGTGTAATAAACTGATTGTGCTTTAAGAACTGATAGGTCATTTAGATTTGACTTGATTAGGTGGTTCTATAGAGGGTTAGATTATAGATCTTCTCTTTGCTGGTCTAAAATGTGAACACGAGTTAACAATGAGTGAAAATCTCTTTACACTTATAGTTTTGTTCATTATAACCAGGAAGTGAAAATCACTGGAACATCCAAAATGACACATATGAGCTGTGAAGTCACTGATAGCAGCAAACGCGCCCAGCAACCACCCCGTCGACATAAACGGTACTTGCTCAGTAAAAAAGCCACACAAAGCACCTTTAAAAGTACACTTTGTATAAAACTGTAAAATGATACTTGCTTTCATCAGAAATCTCACTTGAAGCAGGAGCAGGCTCTTTTGCATCAGCTAAATGAAACAGAAAGGAACGGGGGAGGGGGGGGGACATATAAATATAAATAAGCTGTTATTAAGAGGAGGATGCTGAGCACCTTAATACTGAACACACAAACATTTCGTGTGTGCACTTTTGATTGTGCGGTCTGAAGTTCACACCAAAGGTGAGAAGAGACTAAGCTGAGTACTTGCTTTTCAAAGGCGAGTCATTGATCGAAGCCTCAGTGACAGCTTAGCATTAAGAGAGGAGGGGGGGTAAAAAAAAGGAAAGACAAGAAACACCAAGACAGACAAAAATGGATAAAAGATGAATGGACACAACATCAGACAGAAATATAAGATAAATACAAACAAAACAAAAAAAAAAAATCAAACCCATGCTAAACACAAACTCGCTCTCCGTCGTCCTACCTTCCTCAGGTGAGCTGGCTGCTTTCACAGCTTCTCTCTCTCTTTCTCGACGGGTGCTGCGTTGTTTTTCTTCGAGACGCTGTTTCTCTGCGTTGGCCTCGTCCCAGTGGCCTTCCTCCATTAACCGCTGGTCAGGTCGCCGCCGACTGTCTGTTGGCGCAACTCCCTCTTCGGGTTCATTGAGAGTCAGAGCCAAAGAGGAGAAGTAGTACATGTTCTCTGCTCCCTCCCTGCAAATTCAACAATATAAAAACATTAAAAGTAAAGAGCAGCAGTATTTACAACAGCTCCGCTCCAAATGTTTGAGAACACATTCACACTTCTGAACGTCGCCAGCCTTTAAGACTAAAACACTTACGGTAACGGGTTCTTTCTCCAGATTTCTTTGGCTTTGAGTGTCTGATAGACAGTCCTCTGTTTGCCTTCAGTGCCATTTTCACCTTTACTGCTCTGCATAATTTTGGAAAACTCCATTTTCTCATCCCACGTTCCTGACAGGACATAATGCGCTTTTCCATCCTTATCTGTTACGACTCCTGTTACCTAGAAGGAGACATTAATTAATTAAGATATGTTAATTGCAGGCTGTAGAGGAGAGAAAATAATAAAACCATTGCCATTAAAGGCTTCCTATAAGTTTCCTGGGAAAATGACGGCTCATATGCAGAAGGAAAGAGGATGAGGATGACTCAACAGAATCAACTTATGTACTAGTGGATGTAATATCATCATCTTGAAAGGAAAATACTGCCTGAGGAAACCTCACTCAAATTATCTTATTTAAGCAAACACAAAAAAAGAAAAGGGAAAAAAAGGA
This sequence comes from Haplochromis burtoni, assembly GCF_018398535.1. NCBI lineage: Eukaryota > Metazoa > Chordata > Actinopteri > Cichliformes > Cichlidae > Haplochromis > Haplochromis burtoni. The sequence continues at coordinate 511,655 of NW_024582574.1, forward strand.
GCCAACCTTTCTCGGTACATCTCTGGAGAAATAACTGTAGGGAGCGAACTTGAGGTGGCAGCGATCTCCTGTCTTGTGGTTCACCACGTCTATCTCTCCCGACTGGCACAGGACAAAATAAAGAAAGAAAATGTTCTGAGTGTTTTGTTCTCTAGCAGATTAAAATCAAAACATCATATGAAAACATCTAATGTTTTCATAATGTTTAAGCTAAAACATTTTGGCATTACCTGATCGATCCACAATTTCCCAACAATAATGTTGTGAACTGTTGTGGTCACTTTTTTCCAAGAATAGTGATTGTTGCTCTTTTCAAATATACACTGAATAGAACCTGGAGTGAGAAAAGGGAATAATGTTGCAAGTGATGGAAACGTATCCCATATATCCCACGAACTAAAGTGAAAAAATGAAATTCTACACTGAAATAGTGAATTACAGTAGTGTAAGACAGACGGTGTTCACTGGATAAAAACATCAGGCTTAGCAGGTGTATTGTTCTCGCATGCTGTGTCTTTGTTTGCAGCTATACAAACACACACACGCACTCACCCAAAGGCATGATAGAGAGATATTTCCCTCTAAACTTGCTGGCTAGTGTTATCTCCTGTCTGAGGGTCCAGCCCTTTTCAGAGAAGGCGTGGTGGGCTGCGGCAGGTGGGTGGTGACTGACCTAAGAAGAGGTAACAAAGAGAGAGAAGAGTCAGGAAGCTTAACACATGGTCACTGTAATTATATAATGGCTTTGAGTGCATTAAGAAAACAAACATGACTAGGACAAAATACTACATGAGTAAATAAAGCATGTTTGCAATGGAAACAGGTCAAACCTGAATCAAAACTATTATAATTTGTGAAAAAACAATGCAATGTAGACCATTTCTGTGTTTTACAATGTGTGGTGTTTTTTTTTTTTTAAACTACCTGTTCACAAAGAGAGCGATAACCGCACTCTCTGTGCCGATCGAGCTCAAAGGTTTCTCCGAGCAGAGGGTTGAAGGGCTTTCCTGTGCGGTGGACTGTGGTGGAGTAGGAAGACACTGTGAAGGCTGCCACATAACACATCTGCTCTAGAGAGCTATGAGACTTTGCAGCCTTATCAAGGAGTTCGTAGTACTCCAGGTCTTCAGACAGACGTTGCAACATTGACAGGGGCTCATTAAAATTCACCTAAAAATTCACAGAGAGACATCTCATCACTTCTGATTATTTTTAAATGGAAAAGTCACATTGACGCTGTTGTGTGCACAGATTTCTTACAGGCATCGGTATTTTTGAGAGCTCCTTTCCAATACAATTCTTCATGATGCTCCACAGATTGAGGTAATAGTTTGGTTTGTCCGGGATACGAGTTCGCCTTTGCCTAACCGGCTCCAGCTCCAGCGGCTGTGGAGACTCTGGGTTTGATGCCAAAGAAAGTTCATCAAACTGATGGAAGATAAAGAAAATATCATCAGGAGTTAGGTGGCTTTGATATGGTAATGCAGTTAATACAAAAAAAAAAATTAGATATAAAAATTTAACGCACATTTACCAACTGATCATCCGTCCCAGTCTCACTGCTGATCCCACTGATGTTACTGCCAGATCTCCTGTAGAAGAGGATAAGAGTCAAGTATAAAACAAAACACATGTGGAGGAAAAAAAACGTCTGACAATAGAAAATATCAGTTTGTACCTGTGATATTTGGGGTCAGCGGGGACAGTAATAAACTCTGCTGGCTCCTCCATAGCATCAAAGAACTCATTGTCATCATCCTCATCACTGGCATCGGCTTTCCCTGAAACACCCCCTGAAATGAAGAAAGAGTTGGAAGACTGAATAACTTAACGGTTTGACAGACCTCAGCAGATCGGTAACGAAGGTGGCAGAGTAAGAATTTCCGATGATGAGAAGACTCTCACCTTTGTTTCCTAAGGCAGGATTACTGAATGAAGGGGGGAGAACTGTTGCTCCTCTGAAAGCTCTTTCTAGGTGGTTGTGCTGTTTGGCTAGCTGCTCCAGAGTCTCCTCCAGACGTATCCTCTGTTCTCTTTCAGTCTGTAAGGCCTTCTGCCAGCGCTTACTGTGGCTCTGAGCCATGGAAAGGAAGTCTCTACATGCCTAGAGGATCACGCAAAAAAATAGACATCATCAGTAACACACTCAGGGGGAGAGCTGTTTGCTCAACTTTTATTAACGCTTGATTGACTTACGTTGATCATGGCATTGGATGTAATTCGGAACAGCGTGGCTCTCTCTGTGACTTGTTTGACCTTTTCTCCCATGTCCACTGCGACACGAAGTCCTTCAAGTTCTGATAAAGACCTAAAATTGTGAAATAAAGATTTTAATGGGTAAGCGTAATTTAAAAAAAAAAAAAAAGATTAGTTAATGGATAATAGTCTGTTAGTAAGTACTACCTTTGGAGAGCAGACCCATGCTTGACAATGAGATCATTGCAGGTGGCAAGATCCTCCACTTTGCTGTTAAGTGTGCGTAATGTAGACTGGATTTCTGTGTTACGGCAGTCTCCACCCTGTCCTGAGTTTGGCGAGACTGCAGGGAAATCGTCACCTGAATCATCTAAGGAAGAAAACAGAGAGTGTTATTAGTCAACACAAACACAATTCAGTGAAAGAGTTTGCTTCTGGGTGCTTTGTAAGCTTTCTCTATGGAGTCCCCTGCATTGTCCTCTGGTAAGAGTCCCTCTTACCAGATTCCGCCTGCATTTGGACAGCCTTCGCCTTTGCAAGTTCCAAAGCAGTGATCCATCGCTGGCGCTCTACTTCGGAGCTGGCCTTCAGGTGATAGGTCTGTGCCCCTCCATTAGAAATCACAAAATTGCACGAATCTTCCACAGCAATGTTGGCTGTGGCCAAGTTAATGGTGCCTCTGCATGTGTGACCCATCTCAGCCTGAGTCCTGAAGACAGAGACGACAACAGCAGTCAAATCTGCAGTTTGCAAATCACTTACATTTATAGATGTGTACTGCTCAGATGGCTTTGTGGTGTTATTGTGGTTCTGTTGCTGTCCTGTAAAAAGGCCTTTATTACAAGGCATACTTATAATAAAATTTTAATGCATGGATCCTCTTTAAGCTACACTTTTGCAATTTCTTTTTGAGCTTGGAATAGAGTAAATTCATTGCAAATGATTATAGCTTCAGTATTCTTCATATAACTTACCTGTAGTAAGAGAGCAAGCCATTGCTGAGAACAAACCAGCGTCTTTGGTAACCTTTTATGTAGTTTGTCCATTTGAAGAGCCAACCCTTGTATGTGTCTCCAGGGGTCGGAGTAGGGGACTTTGGCTCTGACATCACAACAGCCTGTGCTTTCACTGAGTGATGTTACAGGCTGTGGAGAGAAAAACATTTACAGGTGCAATACTGTAAAGTTTGTGTCATGCACATCACATTTGATACATGATGTGCATGATACAAGCTCACTATAAAGACATCACACTTACAGTAAATCAAGACACATTGTAACTACATCCTAAAGTTTATACCATCTTATAACCATATAATTCATCAATCTTTGGCTATATAAGACACAATGCGTTACGGGTAACGGAAGCAGATTCAACCTGCGCCACTAAGATCGGCTGCAATCACTTATGTTTATCGAGTCATCAAAATTAAACCTACATAGCCACGCTTGTCAAAGGTAAAAAAAAAAAAATGACTCAACACTGGCACTAGCTCTGGCTCCGTGAAACTTTTAGGCTTGTCGTGGCACCTTCCAGTGAAAACAAAACGAGCTGAGGGACGCTGACACGACTCCAATAACCTGCTTCGCTACAGTTTTATCGCGTTTGAAGGAAACTAATAAACATCCAGAAAACACAGCTCAGCGCCGATAACAGTGAGCTCAACCGTTCCCTTGGTCTGGTAGGATTACATGGAAGTGTCAAATTAACAGCATGGATACTGATAGTCAACTTACCCCGAATACCACATCAAAGCTACTTAAAACTGTGCCCGCTGTCACTAAGCTTGCGGTTAGCTAAACAACAGGAAGCTTTGGAAAAGCTGACACGCCGCAGACGTTGACAATTATAGTTTTAAACCGTGCAGCCCTCTCACTATGCATCCATCCGATGCATAACTTAATGTAATATAGCTGCAAGACTCACCGATGGGCGGGCATATCGAGCTTGATGATGCGACGTTAGCTCGCTAGTTTTTGCTTCGCTAACCACTTTGCTACAGGTTGTGCAACAAAATAGGGTTCGACCAGCATCTAAACCGTGCGCTTTAGTTCCGCCAGTCGGCGGAACTAAAGCGCCTCTCGGCAGTTGATGTAAATGGTTGTACGCCCTGTGAAGATCCAGATATTGTTTTCTTATTTTCAATGTAATACAATCCATCAAGCCTTTATTTGTCACATGCAATGTTACACATACATGTTACCTGCAGTGAAAATGAAAAAAAAAAAAAAACGACTCAAAGTTATTTGGTAAGACTCTATAGTTGAAAATTAACCATCCCATAAATTATCTTCACTACTTAATAACTTAAGAAACAACAACAAACAACAAAACGGTTTGCTGACGTTTTTGATCATGAGAAAAAACTTTATTTATCCCTTGTTTGAAAAATAATTTTATCACATAATGCAAAAAATAATTACTATTATACTATAATTGTCGTGTTGTATGAATGTCTGTATCTATGTATACTATCTTTGCTATTGTAGAATTCTCCCATACGTTTCAGTTCAGGGGTCTTTGTCTCTCTAATAATGTCTGTGGTTCTCCACAGACAAAAAAGAAGCAGGCTATATCAGTGTAAAGAAAACATGCTTAATGTCCATACTCATTCTCATACTAATTCAAAGAAGGTATGTATATTTATAAATACCTTTACATCTGAATCAACTGGCTATGCCCCATTAGTATTGTTCTGGTTTACAGAGTAAAGCAATATGAATGGTATTATGCATGTAAAATAAGTTCATTTATCTACTTTTCCTTTAAAAAAAAATCCAAACTACATTGTTGTATGTATAGCATGACTTTCAGCCCAGTTTATATGAGAACTTACAGATTATGTATTAACGTATAACTAAGAGTTTAGTCCTCCAGGTTGGAGCCTTTTTTGCTTTCAGAACTACTTTAATTCTTTGTAGCATAGATTGAGCAAAGTGCTTAAAACATTCCTCAGAGTTTGGTCCATATTGACATGACAGCATCTTCATTGCTGCAGATTTGCCGGCTGCACATCCACTTTGTGAATCTCCTACTACACCACTATTCCAAAGATGTGATCTTGCATCTAGATCACAGTAGATCAGCATTTTCTGAAGTACTCATGCCAGCCCGTCTTGTACCAACACCAGTGCCACTGAAATCACCCTTCATCCTTATTCTGGTGCTCATTTTCAAATTCAGGATGTTATCTTAAGTATGTCTACACCATCTGATTGGTTTATTAGACATTTTTTATTAACAAGTATTTGAAAAGAAGTGGCCAGTGAGTTTATATTGTTATATTTTGGGTAAATAGTCAATGTGTGCACCCATAATGCATTCTTATGTTTGCATTAATTCCTGTCATGTAGTTTCCATTAAAAATATTGAAATTAAATGCACCTGCTATATTTGCCAGGGCACAATTACAGACCCTACTCAAACAGCTTTCATGAAACTAAAAGGCATTTTAAACACAGTGCTCAATTCAATATATCCAGGTTTTTATATAGCACTAGTTCACAGGTACAGTAATCTTTTTTGTGGTAAAGTAAATAACCTACAATATTAGAGAAATAATTTTGTTTTTATGACTTAATATAGCTGTGATCTGAATTAATCATGTAAATTCCAAACACAAGGAAAAACCAAACACTTCCTCTGAATTGTACTGATTTTATTGAACAATTCTTCAACACAACAATGCAGCTTCTATAAACTAGGACATTAAATCGCAGACATTAATTAAAAGATGTGTATGTGTGTGGTGTATTTTATCTATGTACTTGAATGTTTCTACGTTAATTATACACAATTATAATACACTTATGCTTATTTAGTAATGGTGTTTGCATTCATACTCTTTCCACTCCCACTAAGCACAATATATGGCGTTTTCTGGGATTTTTGCTTCTCCTGCAGTAAAGCCACAGTTCCCAGAGGAGTATCGCTGCTGCTCATCTTCTTCAGCAACGCCTCTTCCTCCAGCTTTTTCATCCTCCTCTCAGTCTTCATTTTTCCAGACCCCTTTCCATGGAATCGATGGGAGAGCTGCCTAAAAGCTTCTTTTGGAGTGAGTTTCCGCCCAGACTCATCCACGTACTCAATCTTGACGTCAGGCTTGTAGCCATCCTTCTCCTTGAAGTCTTGCGTGAAGCCTCTGTATTCTTCCCTGCGGCTGTACTTGTCATCAAAGCCCATCTTGTCCTCGATGCAGTAGTCGCCATTGGGCAGGGCACCCTTTGGCGCTTTGACACGTGCTACTTTCTGCATTTGAGTCTCCAACAGACCCTTATTTTTGCACAGCAACAGGGCAGCAGCGAGGCCGGAGTTGACGATGGGCTCCTCGTCCAAAATGGTGGCAGAGGCTGTGGCGAAATCTGGTTGTTTTTGTTCCTCATCCAGGTTAACTGTGCTCCATCCAACATTCTCATCCATGTCAGAGTCTGAACCTCCAGCATCATCTTTTTCCTCCTCCTGTTCAAAGTCCATAATGTCTTCCTGGTCCTCTCTGTTGCCTGACAGTCCGTATGTTGGGATATCGCCCAGGGTTCTGCAAAACTCTGAGGTAGCATTGAACACAATGTTGTTCTTCTTGTCAGGATCGTCTTCATTGTCATCTTTAACAAGCTTCTTAACCTGCTCTGCCACCTTCGCCCCAGAGTCTTTCAGGAGCTGCATTTGCTTCAGCTTCCTCTGCTTCTCCAACTGCTTCTGCAGCTCCTGCTCTGCCTCATCCTCCTCAATTACAGCTGGCTCAGGAGGGGTAAATTCCTCATCGTCGCTTATGTCCATTTCTGCCATCCTGATGTCGTCAGACAGTAGGGGGATTTCATGCGTCACCTCCTTCTCCTCTTTCTTTACTTCTTGGTCTTCATCATCCTCCTGTTTGCGGCCTCGGCCACGTGTCCTGGAGCCAAAGTCAGAGCTGCGGGTGTCATCGAGGTGAAGGTCATCTGCAGTGGATGTCTTCTCCTTCTTCCTGATCTTCTTCACTCTACGTTTTGTCTTTTTAAAGCCCACCATTTCCTGTGGTGTGTAGTACTCCGAGGCGATAGAGAGCGCAGGCATTTCCAAGGACTGGGCCTGATTTCGCAGCATTTCTTTCATGGCCTGGAGCTCGCGCTCTCGCTCTCCATCTGCAAAACCACCTGTATTCAACCGGAAGCTCTTTTTCTTCTCACCTTCAATTTCCTCATCATACTTTGACAGAACAGAGCGAGATTTAAACGAAACCATGTCGTCAACGCTCTCCTCTTCTTCGTAAGGTTTGTAATCTGGCTTTTTCTTTTTTAATTCCACATTCTTTTCTGCTTTTTCCTTGTCCACCAGTCCCACATTTACCAGCACATCTTCCTCCTCTTCCAAAACACCTTTGTCTTCTAGGGTCAGGATGACAGTCTGGCCCTCAGAGAAAGACTCTACTTTGTGCTGCACTTTGAGTCCCTTTAAATCTCGAGATGTGTACGCATCCTGTTTAATCTGAGCAAATTCCTCCTCTACCAGATTGCTGACACCAAACTCTTCATCCATCTCTTCCAGAAGTTTGGCTCTTTTTTCTGCCATTTCTTTTTCTTTTGCCAGCTTTCTGCTTCTCTCGACCCAGGAGGATGTGTCATCCAGCCAGTCATCCTCAGCTAGGGTTTTGACTTTCCCCAGTTTCTGGTTGAGTATGCGTTTTTCCTTCAAAGCTGCAAGCTTCTCTCTCATCTCTTTCTGCTGCTGGATGACCACGGGGTTGATGGTCTCTGCAACCATGGGTTCCTCTTTGGTCCCAAGCTCTTTCTTGTTCTCATTCAGTTCCAGAGGCTTCAGACCCAACTTTGCCCTGAGTTTGTTTGTTTCCTCGATGCTGAGAGATGCATCTCCGCTCGCAGATTGAGGCTGCACTTCAGTATTGCTTTCCTCATATCCCGCATCTACTTTCTCCTTCTTCACTCGTGGTTCCCCGCTGCTCCTTTCACCCTTCCCACGGCTCTCCCGTCTGCCTCTTTCCCTGGACCTGGAGCGCTTTCTTTTCTCCTTGTCTCGGTCCGAAGTGTCTCTGTCGCGCTCCTTGTGGCGATGTTTCTTATGTTCACGACGGCGCTCCTCTGTGTCCTTATCGCGGCTCTTTTCCTTATGTTTCTTAGACGAACCCATCGTTTATCTGCAAATTACAACAACAACAATTAAAAATGCAAGCAGTGAAAAATAAAACCGCTAGCTTTGACAATTTTAAGATTTGATTGATGACGAGAAAGCGGTTAGCTTTCCCTTGCTAACTAGCTTACATAAGCTACGAAAACTAAGTCATTAACCGAAGCCACAACTTACGTAGTTCGAAGGCAAAGATTGAAATTTGCGTTCAAAATCCAATCTCGGTAAGGGACTAGAATGGTCGGCTGTATGCTTTCTTCAGGCCAGTGTAAATAACCTCACACCACGTTCGTGTAAGTTTAAGAACAAAAAACAGCGTACGACAGTGTTGCTGTTTCCTGAAAACGCACTTCCTGCGATCGTCAGCCAGAGGCTGACGTCGCCGCCTGCCGTGCGGGAGTGTATATGTCACGCTAGGGACGCGTCCATTAGTTAGTGCGTCTCGGAAACGTTGCTAATAATTAAATGGATTTCACCGGACGAAGAGAGAATCTGTGAAGCTTTTTCTGGCGTATATGAAGAACAACGACGGGCAACAACATCTCTGTCCGTTTCTGGCTCTGAACGGTGACACCACCGTTTCTTATCTTGGAACGTAAGCTAGCTACCTTAGCAAGTGCAGTCCTAACAAAATGACCAAAAGCCATCACTTAACATGATACGTTTTGGTACAGCTACGTTGATGCTAATGTGCGGTGGCACAGAAGTTATTCAGACCTTAAGTTATCCACATAAATGACCGAATTTGCAGCTTTTAAGTGTATTTCAGCTGTCGTTATGCGAGATATTTGTGAGATCGAACTTTTACCGATACATTTAAAGTTAGCTGCACTGCGAGCAGCTGCTACGGCGAGCCTGTGAGCTGGTTAGTACTAGCCAGCTCCATCGGCAAGCTTGACAGCTTTAGCCACTCGCTAGCAACACTAGTTTTCTCATTCTTTTGTAGACCAGCGTAAACGTTAAACATCGGGTTAGCTGGTACGGGTTAGTCGGGGTTGCCATGGCGATTGCGGGACGGAACTAGGTCACAAGTGTTGTGCTAGTGAAGTTTAGCAAATATGATGTGTACGCTGATACTAAGGTTTGTGTTTATAGCCAACACCAGCTGCTGCAATACTCGTCGCTGGACTTCTTGTTGGTAATATTATAAATTGTCCTGCGGAGTACAGGAATGAAGCTCGCGCTAGAAGCCGCCGCGCGCTGGGGGGAGTATGTCATAGCTTAGCTTTCCCCGGGAATCCGAGCGGGCCACATACAATAACCAAACGGTAGCTAGCGCTCAGAGACAGGGTACCGAAACAGACGGCACGTTTATGTGATCAGCGCAGAGGTACTGATGCTTTCGAGCTTTAAAATAAAGCCGCTAATTAAACTCTGTTGGTAAGAACTGATGCATATTTAGCTTTACCGTTAACTGTGACTGTCCATCATGTGAAGCGTTGATGAAGTTTTATTCAGAGCCTGTTTAATCAACCGTACGTTGTTATTAATAGCTAAATACGATTAGCCAAGTGACCTTAGTCATAAAGTTAAATTATGAACAAGTTCAAGTTCGTTTTAATGAGATGCGTAATGCCCTGTCTGTCATTGAAGAAATTGATTTAATTCAGTCCGTGGTTCAGTGTGGTGTCTTTCTGTTGTGGATTCCAGCAAGCTTTTAAGAAGCGTTTGCTTAACCACACGGGGTGTCATTTTGATATAGTTGTGTGTTACTTTTTTTTTCTTACTTATTTTGAGTGCTTTTTCTGTGCTGACCAGCATGACCATTGTTGTGAATTTCAGCAAGCTGTAGGAGGGTAGCATGGCAACTGGAGGTACACCTTTTGATGACAGTGCAGAAGAGCTGCACAACTGGACTGTAAGCAATTGCAGTCTTGAAGATAGGCTGAACAACATGGTAAGGGCTGGCCCAATGCTGAATGTTAGAATGGTAGAAGCCCCATAATTTCATTGTACATGTACAATGACCATAAAGGGCTTTTCTCTTTTTGAAGTACAGCTCATTATCTTTTTTTTTCTACCAAGTGATATAAACGCTATGGTAACTCCCATTTATAGCCGTCTATCCTACTTTCTTTTGTATGCTATTTACACTGTGTATTTTAGTTTTGATAGTATTATGTTATTATGTAATTAATTGTCAATCAATTTCCCTATGGGATTAATAAAGCTTCTCTCATTCTGATTCTGATCAGTTTCATGTCCATTTTGGAACTATGTTAAACTGCACTCTCCTTTAAAATAAATAAATTTCATTGATTTTACCTTGAATAATAATTAACCTCAAATATTGTTTTTTTTGTGTGCTTTCCTAAGGATTGGGGTGTACAGCAGAAGAAAGCCAACCGATCATCAGAGAAAAACAAGAAAAAGCTGTCAGCTGCGGTGGTGGAAAGCCGCCTCACTAATGATATTTCGCCAGAGTCCACTCCTGGGGCAGGTCGCAGGAGGGCACGCACTCCTCATTCCTTCCCCCATATGAAGTACACGACCCAAATGTCTGTACCGGACCAGGCTGAACTAGACAAACTCCGGCAGAGGATCAATTTTACAGACCTGGACGAGGTAAAATACTTTGCTTTTTGTTAATGGGTATTACTGTGATAGATTACTAAAAAGTGGCTTGCATGACTTACTGTTAGTGATATGACACCTATGTCCCGTCTCAGGTGGTGGTGTTGTATAAAAATGTTGACTGGCTTCATTTGTTGCTTTTGATTTCTGTTCAAAGAGCTGTTGTGCAGTAACACAATACAGAATTTATAATCTGACAGTGTTTCCTGTGACTGGATGAATATGGCTGCTGTCTTTTAGGAAAAACAATTACAGGAATGCACATGCATGCCACAGGAATAGAGTAAGGCTTACAAGTCATACTGGCTCATGAGAGCAGGTTGCAGACATATCATCGGTATAAATTTCAGCTGGGAAATGACACAAAAAAATGTTATAGCTTGGCTACCAGAGTCAGGGACAGTTTATTTTTCAGCTTCGGGTGTCCCAGCCTTCGTATTTCTTTGTTTCACTTAAAAAATTTGGTTGTTTTTGTTGCCGGTTGGGAACAAAAATATTCAGTAGTCAGATTCATTAAAACATCAGGTTTATTAACTGATTTATATGGCAATGATCTCAAAAGTCCCAGTATCTGTCAGGCTACACTTATCATACCGTCAAACTAAAAAGTTAGTGATTAAATCTGCTGTGGCACTTCAGCAGTCGCTGCGGGAAGTGATAGCAGAATATTTTTCATAGTTTGATACAGAGTTGTTTGACTGACCTTGTTCTGTTGCACCAGTGTAGGTGGCAGAATGACAGAGCGGCACACAAACGTGGGAGATGAATTTGGGGATTGTAAATGGAGAAAGCAAAAGAGTAGATTGTTAATATATAACTATTTGTTTGGCTCTTCATCAGTGGAGAAAGCTAGAAGTTGAGGAGAGGGTTAAAAAAAAAAAAAAAAAGGCAGTTAGATAAATATATAAATAAAATTACATACCTTTACAATATTCATTTATCCTTTGTCAGATGTTTGCTTTAAAGAAACAAAATTCTGAACATTTACTTCACTTGCGTGAAGTGAAGTAAAAAAAAAAAAATACCCAGAACTTTGAGTGGTGATTTGTCTGATTTGTGATGACTTTTCTCACTCAGAGGAGCATCGGCAGTGACTCCCAGGGGCGCGTCACAGCTGCCAACAACCAGCGCCAGTTAGCTGTCGAGAACAAGAAGCCCTACAACTTCCTACCTCTGCATGTAAACACTAACAAAAGCAAGGAGCTGCTCCCCCCCTCCTCCTCTGCCCCGGCTACTCCAGCGATCACCAAGGAAACTAAGAAGCAGAGCCAAGGACTCAGAGACACATTAACTCCTGTCGTTCCTACGAAGGAACCTCCGAGGCTCGGTCATGGCAGCACAGACGGATTGCCCTCGTTGCACAGGGAACATGGCAGAGGAGAGCCAAGAATAGACAGCAGCCAGGTAATGTTTTGTTGTTACTAATTTGATCTGTTGTTTGATGTCCGCTTGATGTCTTGGAGTTTTGATGATTGAGTGGAGAGCAGTTTGCAGACATATCAATCCATTAAGTAGATGGGAATTTTAATGATGGAAAACTCTGACCAGCCTATGGTGCTATGAGGAAAATAAGACTTTTTCAAGCAGTTAGAGGAGATCTATTTGGGAACTTGAATCTTTAACAGTGTGTTAAACATGTTTGAACATCATTGAAACCTTGTATTGATCAAAACAGGACAAAGATGACATGTGAAGTATTGAAACTGCTAACTTGCTTGTTATTTTTAAATGCAACACTATGTTTGAAGTGGATGCAACCAATATCATTTGAATAATTCATAAATTGGAAAAACTTCAGCGAAAAAAACTTTGGAACATCTAACAATAAGTTAATATCAGTTTGCAGTGGCTGAGTGGATGCTTAGTTGCTATGAATGCCTACTTTAAAAGTTTAAGAATGTTACTCAATGTAAAATTGCAAAAAAGGGGTTATATTGTTATCTGTGGTATATAATATTAACATTCAGATGCTGCAAAGAAATGTTTGCAAGCAAGGAACAAGGCCTAAAACCAGCTTCTTAAAACTACACGTGGTGAATAGCAATTATAGTTAGTTTATGGGGCAGGTACAAGACCTCCAGCAAAGACAGAGTGTGGACTGTTGAAGTGTTGGAGGTAAATGGCACTTACCAAAAACACACACATTTGTGTTTATAGTTAATTTGACTGAGATGCAATGAAAATTTTTCATCTTTTCTTGATATTTATATTTTATGCAAGTGAAATAACCTAACCATACATATATGTGTCGTCGTCCGTGTGTTACTGCACTCAACTCTGAGAAACGAGAACTAGGATGAAAGTGAGGGAGAGCCAGTGCAGCTGAAACGAGGCTGTATTTAGGGCACTTTATAAATATGCCACCCTCGGTGCCCAGTGTTTCCGCCCAACCCCCTTTCTTGCCCTTGTTTAGCCCAGTCTGAGCCTTCCTTACAGATGCTTGCTCACCTATCCTACAGTCTTTCTCAGTCTACTCTTTATTTTCAATCTGAAACCCACACCCTTACACCACCCTCCTCTCTTTCTTTGGTCTCAGGTGGTGAGCAAATTGGTACAGATCCGCGAGTATATCAGTAAGGCCAGCTCCATGCGGGATGACCTGGTGGAAAAAAATGACGTGCCGGCCAACGTGGAGCGTCTTTCTCATCTCATCGACCACCTCAAGGAGCAGGAGAAGTCCTATTTACGGTTCCTGCAGAAAATGCTGGTAAATTTGATATTTGTTTCTTCAGCTCCACCCGAATATCTTTTAGAATCTGCTTCATGCTTTTAACATCATTTGGAAATTATTATTGTTATTTATTTATTTATTTACTTTTACAAATTTGGCTTCTTCATAACTACAGTAGTTTGTTGTCTTGGGGCTATTCCACACGCTATTTAATAAATAGTTTAATCATATTTTAAGCTATAATATGCTATAAAAACTGTAACTACCATTTTTTATTGTTCTGTGATTTTTTTATTATTATTAATTTTTTGTGTAGTTTTATTTAATATTTTCTCTGAGAAATTAAAATTTCTAGAAAGATACATTTTAGTCTTAAGCCTTGTAGTCTACCAATTAATTATCATCACCATCTATTGCAGTCGAGAGGGAGTATATAGGCATGCCAGTTTTTGATTTTTATCCTTTTTTACAATCACTGATTGTTCTCTCTGCTGCTTTTATAGGCACAGGAGAATGAGGAAGATGATGTGGGGACGCTGGACTCTGCAGTTGGCTCAGGTTCAGTGGCAGAGAGCACTTCTCTTAACACAGAAGTTCGATCTTCAGATGCTTCAAATGCAACAGTATGTACAGCTGTTATATACATATGTGCAGTACGTACACACTCTGTTTTGTCTTTGAGTTCTGTGATGAGAAAATGGAAACTAAACATTTTGTCCCTCCTCTGGCTTTTATCTTGTCTTATTTATTTCTTCTAACCTTCTTGTTCAGTAGCAGTACAGTATTGTTAACATGGCTTTTGGTAAAATAATGCTGACTGTCTGTGGGTGTGCATTGTTAGGGAGGAAGGCCAGAAGCCATGCGTGCTGACCAGAAAGAAGAATTGGAGAATCTGCGTAAGCAGCACGAGTTGCTGAAGAAGATGCTGGAGCAGCAGGAGCAGCTCAGGGCCCTGCAGGGCCGACAGGAAGCTCTAATGGCCATGCAGTACAGTGCAGAGCAGGCACTCGCTGTGATTGAAGACACCGGTGAGATATACAGTAAAAAGTGACAGGCATAATCACTGTGTACAGACTATTAGTGTGTAGGGTTAGAATGATCATTCACATCACATCATTGTGTAAATTAGTCTTAGAGGAAAAATTTAAAACGATTTGTCTCACAAACGGTCGGTTATGCATTCCTGACATCTTAGATGGAATATTCTCAGGAAATATTTATTCAGCAGAGCTAATGTATTTACAAACATTAATCAGTATTCTCTGGTAAAGGTGTTAAGAGTTGAAATTTATATTCAGTGACTGACACAAATAAATCTGTTTTTTTTTTTGTTTTGTTTTTTTTCTTAATTTCTTTGTTGTTATTAGTTGTCACAGAAACCACAGGCAGCGTTTCTGGTCTGAGCATCACCTCAGAACTCAATGATGAGTTAAACGATTTGATCCAGCGGTTCCACAACCAGCTTCATGACTCTCAGGTATGGTAGAAACTGTAAATCTACTCTCTCATGTCCATAAATCATATAATTTTATCCCCTCTGTTTGAGCCATCAGTCTACAGACTTTAGATTTACATTAGATTCATATCAGTTCCATCAGAGCCAGTCATGTCAGACTATTTGTTTAGTACCGTCTGGGAGTAAATCTGTAATGCTGGTGTGAATGGCGTTAGTCTGCCACTCGTTTGACAACCCATGTCAAATCTTGAAAAATCCTCCCTGTAGACTAAAGCGGTGCCAGATAACCGGCGTCAGGCAGAGAGTCTTTCCCTCTCCAGAGAGGTGTGCTGGTCTAGGACTCCGCAGCCTATTGGCCCCCCTCAACACAGGCCGCTCCTCCACTCTGCTTCTGGCCCACACACTGGTCTAGACACTGGAGCAACAGCTGCCAGCGCCAAACTCACCAAACTCCAGGAACTCCAAGACAAAAAGCAGACCATGGACAAGATCCTGCAGGAGCTGCATTCACTCAGAGACCAGACACTCAATAATAACTCGCGTATGAGTATTTTTAAGGCATTCTTTTCAACCATTACAGGGCTTTTATTCTTCTAAAGTTGTTGATGAATTGCGTGTGGATTCACTCAGGTCGCGGCTTGTCAGCACAGTACAGTCTGAGTATGGGGGGATCTTCAGAGTTTCCATCCACTCTGACCTCTGGGGCCTCAGCCTCAACTTCCTTTCATCCTTCAATTACACAACAGCAGGACAGCTCCAACTCAGCAGATAAGCTCAGGTGCGTACGCAAACAAAGACACAGCTTGAATAGGCAGGTCAAATATCAACAGCAGGTTGCTTTACAGGGAGTGGGGATATAGTATAACATTGACGTCACAAAACCTTCTACACGGCCTCCTGTTGACAAGTTTCATCCTTTTCTAAAGTGCTCTTGAACAAGACACTAGACCTCCTCGTTTATGGCAGTCTTTATTTTCTTTTTTCTATACTTTAGCCTTTGAAAAGGAAGAGAAATGTGAAAATATTTTCCTGGCCTGTCACTTAATTTTGAATGATTAAACCTAGCATATACTCACATTTCATTCACTTCCTGCAGGAAGCTGAAGGAGGTCCACAAGCGCTTGAATGAACTGCGAGAGTTGGTGCAGTACTACGAGCAGACTTCTGATATGATGGTAGACGCAGTAAATGAAAACGTGAAAGATGACGATGATGAGGAGGAGGACGAGGAAGATGAGACGGAGGATGGCTCGATGTTTGAGGCCATGTTTGACTCGGAGCAGGAGAACCGCCAGCCTGTAACTAACATCAGGTGGGTAACTTAATGAATAAAATGTTTTTTGAATTTCTTAATCTTTGTTAACAAGTTCAGTATCTTTTGTTAAAATGGTTATTATTGTCACTGGTTCCAAGTTGCAATATGATAGCATTAGTAATTAGGTGATTGTGTGTAAGTAATTCTACACCGCAACGGTCACTGCACCTTATCTGTTTAGGAACCCACAGCGCAGTGGGAACTGGGCAGACCTGAACAGCCTGACCAACGGGCGCAGCCCCAGGAGTGGCGCCACAAACAACCGGGACGGCAGGCTCAACACTGAATGTGAGATCAACAACCGGTCAGCAGCAAACCTTCGAAGCCTCAACATCCCCTCAGCTATAGGTACACACTGCACAGACTGACACACACTTGATGGTGTTAGTGTTATTTTATAAATAAGAATATGTGAGTTGAATAACAGAGTTAGTCATAATAGGCTTATATAAGCTTATACTGCACTTAATTTTTTAATTTTAGTTTCAGTCCAAGACGGTGTAGTTGGAGTACGGCACCTGAATTACATAACAGATTGAGCTAGCCAGTAGGGAAAATATGACATGGGAAGGACTTGCGGGGCTATCTAACATTTGGGGTTTAAACTTTAAAAATAAAAGCAACAAGGTTGACTGCTGCTAAACTGCTGCAGAAAAAATTGTAAAAATTGCTCACCAACCATTCTCTCAGACTGTAGTACAGTCTGAGTTTGTAATGCTGGTGTGAAAGTCTGCCGCTTGTTTGACAACCCATGTCAAATCTTGTCAAATCCTTCCTGTAGACTAAAGCGGTGCCAGATAACCGGCGTCAGGCTGCAGAAAAATTTGTAAAAATTAGGCACCAAGCATTCGTGAGAGTCTTTAACCCTCTCAGGCTCAAATTAAACTTTTTGTTGCTAACGCACAACCAAGTCCTGCAGTGGTACTTCTGAGTAAAAAAAAAAAAAAAACAACTCATAAAATATGTATGTGGGGTAATCAGGTTGTTAGTTTTTAACTGTTGCAAATCAGCAACGCCTGCCTCGAGAGGGTTAAAATACCTGGTGGCATGCCCAAATAAAATCCTATGTATGAGAAACTCATTATATATGTTGTCTTCTGCTGTGTTTTGACCATTGTATAAAATAATGTTAACCTTCATTTTTTATTTCTTTGACTTGAACAGCCACTTAAAGTCAAAGTCAGACCAATGTTTTGTTTTGTTTTTCTGTGATCTGTAAGTGATACTCCTGTAACTTTGCTTTGATTTAGACTGCCAGTACAACAGAGACATCCCCTATAATTTGTTGAAGGATGAAGATGGTCTTGATAATGAGCGAGGGGCGCAGGCTGTGGCTCCAGACAGCGAGGCATCGGAGTCTAGTCGGAGGAGCAGCCTTGGGAATGAAGCTGGTTTTGGTCAGAAGGTCCATCGACAGACTGCGAAACAAAAACTGTGGCAGCTGCAGGAGCTGGTGGCCATGGTTCAAGTGAGAAAGATGAGAGAACAATGCTCAAAGTTCTGTGGTCATGAGTTGGGTGTAGCTTAACAAAGTAAAAAGATTTTTTTAAATCCAAACTACCTGTAAATGGTAAATGGCCTGTATTTATATAGCGCTTTACTAGTCCCTAAGGACCCCAAAGCGCTTTACATATCCAGTCATCCACGCATTCACACACTGGTGATGGCAAGCTACATCGTAGCCACAGCCACCCTGGGGCGCACTGACAGAGGCGAGGCTGCTGGACACTGGCGCCACCAGTAGGCAAGGGGTGAACTGTCTTGCCCAAGGACACAATGACCGAGACTGTCCAAGCCGGGGCTCGAACCGGCAACCTTCCGATTACAAGGGGAACTCCCAACTCTTGAGCCACGATCGCTATAAACAGCAAAGACACTCCAGATTAAACTGTCATTAAATAAACCCAGCAACAACCACTGTAAACCATCATGAGGCTCTGATTCTGTAAATGTGTGTAAAATTAATCATTTTATCCCACTACTGAGGAATCTGTTGCTTGCATGCACTTTATTGGTACTTATGGGACTTATGTTTAGGTTCACTATTGAAATACGAAGCGACTTAACAGATTACAGAGTGTTCCAAGCTTTAAATGCTAACCCTACCAGCTGTAGCTGAACCACTGATACTGTCCCAAAGCTTTTAGGTGGAATTCAGTAAGAGTACTTAGACATGAGTAGACATGTAGAAATGTTTTGGATTTTTGGAGACAAATTCAACAACCATTACTTTTACTTATGTTTTAAATAAACATAAGACATTAGTTTGTTGGAATATGAGAAAACAAAAATGAAAAAACAAACAAACCTGCAACTGCAAGAAAAATGGGAAAAGACTCTTAAAGACGCTTAAAGCAGTCAGTTGAACTGTTCCCTTAGATCATAAACGACTGACTATTTTAGTGAAGAAGCACTGACCCAATCTGTGTGTATCCAGAGTGATGACACAGATGGAACAACAACTAATGAGGATGAAGCTTTACGCCAGCAGCCAAATAACACCAGGGCTTCTGTGCCAGGGACATTAGGAGCAGGATCAAAACAGAGTCCCAGAGAAATTACCCTCTCCAGCAAAGCCAGGTACAGAACTGTAAAAATATTTTTTTTGAAAACCCTTTATTTGACTTTGAAGTTGCATCACATCAGTCCCACCCTATTCTTCTGACAGAGAAAAGCTATATGAGGAGAAGCTACGTCAGCAGAAGCAGGAGCTGAAGATGCTTCATGAAGAGCGTCAGAAGCTCATTGAAATCCAAGGCAAGATCCAGGACTTGCAGTGGGCTTGCCCTGACCTTCAGGTACTTGACTCATATTACGGTAATACACATACATGCAGCTATATGTAGGACTGGTGGCAAAGGGAACAGTCTCAGTGTATAAAAACTGACATGTTAATGCTTTAAGAATGTAGTAAGTAATGCTTTTTATTTCTGATTCTTAGTACTTGAAATTGAATTTTGTGGATTCAGTTCATGTCCACCTGTGTTGTTGTTTACACACAAGTGACTGGAGGCAGCTCAGTTATGGCAAAGCCAACCAATGGCACAAACAAACTTGAAATTTCTAAAAATAACTCACTAAGAAAAATGTACATAACATAAGGTTAGTAGATAAAGTTTGTAACATTAAAACATTGATCTCTTGTTTATACTCATACTTCAGAAGTCTTTTTTTTTTTTTGCTTTGTTATATGACAAATTGAATTTTAATCCAGTGTAACTGTAACCACAGATTTTATTCCAACACAGTTGGCCATGTCATGTTGCCATTGTGCTTAGAAGTCAGGTGTTACGAGCTGTTTTCAGATGTAAACAGTATTTCTGCTGGTTTTCCTTCCAGTCATCTGTGTCCAGCACGGTGAGTCAGCAGGGTTTGCTGAGGAAGGTTCCACTTGCAGTTTCCACTCCTGCACCCGCCCCGGCTCCTCCATCGTCTGGAGCCAAAACAAACTCAGCCGTACTCAAAGCCACAGCCCCAGAAGCAGCTACTTCTTCAGTCACTGACAATGAGGTGACAGACTCCACCATAGACGACAAAACACCTGCTAGCTAAATATTTAAACCAACTCTTGTGATATATCGAACACACTTTACACTTTGAGAATAATCCACATCCACTGATCGTTTCTGTTCTTGCTTTGAAATGGCAGCTTTGGTCAGAAATGCGTCGCCATCAAATTTTGCGCGAAGAACTGAGACAGCGAAGAAAGCACTTAGAGTCATTGATGGCTGAACACCAGAGGCGTAGTGGTCTTGGAGACTCTGCCTGCCAGATTGAAGATCAAGAGGGCATCGCTACACCCTCACAGCCTGTCAGCAGGGATGAAAGGTAGGAGAGATTCTGTTCTAGGGGGTCTGTCTCATGAGATAATAATTTTTTGAAGATGAATAGCTGCGAAAGTGTGTAACGCATGCTCTCTTTTTCGGATGCAGAGCATTTCCTCTGCTAGGTTGTCATTTGTCATTGTTTCACAAACGTTTTGAACCATTGTTCATGATTTGTTATTAGAACAATGGCCACCTGGGGTTCCTCTCCATGCCACCTGGATGATGACGATGATGACGATGATGACGACGATGACGATGATGAGGAGGAATATCGCTCGGAGATGGGCGCAGAGGAAGAAGAAGAGCAGGAAGAATGTACAGATAGCACCTCTGATGATGACATTCATCTCTACTCACCAAGCAGGAACCTGTGCTCCTACAGTAACAGGAAGAATCAAGGAAGGTCAGACAAAGTGGCAAAAGAAGGATTTATGTCACTGTGTAGTGATCAATAATTTACATGCTTTTTTTTTTTTTTGTGTGTCTGCAGCAATCTGAAGCCTCCGGCAGCCTTTTCCAGTGACAGTGGTGGGCTTCTTCATAACAAGACTAAGGCCAAGCAGCAGTCAAGAAGTTTGAACCAGTCTGGAAGCCAGCAGGGGGGCACACGGCGACAAGAAAACCTGCGCTGGGCCTCGGAGCTCTCCTTCACCGAGGGCTCGTATCACTGGCAGGAACAGGTCAACCAGCTACAGAGACAGTTGGACTACAGCACCAGCATGTGTCAGACACTCCTGCAGGACCAGCAGGTTAGTGCACTCAGCACATACATGCACAGATGCTGAAATGCTCTTTGGTTGAAGTTTGTGTCCAGTGTTTGGATTAAAATCGCTGTCAACAAGTGAAAAGCATTCTTTTTGTGTCTCACCTGTTTCCACAGACACTATCATACATGCTACAAACTCTGCTGACGGGTCAGTACAGCATGTTGCCCAACAACCTGTCATCACCACAGGTTCAGCTCATCATGCACCAGTTACACCAGTGCTACACCCAGCTGGCCTGGCAACAGAACAATATCCAGAGGTGAAAACAGCAACTTCAATATGTATTTTTCACTTTAAGTCTATGAAGTACAGAAACTACATGATGTCACTTTTCTTTCAGACTAAAGCAGGTCCTCAATGACCTTCTTCACCAGCAGCAGCCTATGCCTTCGTCTTCATCAGCAGGTTGGCAAACCCAGAAGCAGGGATCATCCCAGGAATCCAGCTCCGGCCCTCCAGCCTCTCCTGGTTTCTTCCTCCCCTTCTCCTCTACCCTGCATCCTTCAGCCAACAACATGACATCCCCATTTCCTCCCAGTATGATATGAAAATTTATCAGCTTTTGAGTTTAATTCTCTAAATAATTTTTGAATTTTTGTGTAATAGAAACGACAGACGGGGCAAATATTTTTGAGTCTGAAAAGAGAGGAAGTTTGCAAGCAAGCAAGGAAGCAATTTATTTATATAGCACTTTCAGAACAACTCCCAGCTGAACACAAAGTGCTGTACACTTGACATGCCAGAAATGATACACTTAACAAGTAAAAAATAAATAAATAAAAATAAGATGATAATTAAAATGACATTTAAAATAATAAAATTAGCACAAATAGCAAAAAAAATAAAATAGTATAAAATGATAATTAGAATTACATTTAAAACAATAAAATCAGGGTCATACTGTGTCATATGCCAAGGAGGAAAAATGGGTTTCAAGACTTGTTTTTAAAGTGGACAGTGAAGGGGCCAAGTTTGCACAAGGATTTTCACTTTTTAACCAGAATTATTGATTATGATGTACTATAAAAGCCAAATTTTACACTTGGCCAGAAATCCTATTTTCCACTCTAAAATTAAAAGTATAACCTCCAGTGACTGCTCTGGCATAAACACTATTGAAAAAATGTTATTATTGGTGTGAATTACACATTTTCAATCGGTGCATTTGATTTAGAAATGGTTAATATATTCAAAGGGGACCTTCAGTAGGTGTGAAATGTAAAAAAATCTCACTGTAATGACTTAATTGCTTAATTGCCATCTTAATCTAAGTTGTTGTTTTTTTTTCTTTCTGTCTGAAGGCTTTAATTTATATCCCCTGTTCCCTGGTTCCATGAGTGACTTTCCTCAAGGTGCAGTAGGTCAGGCTACTCCTGAACATCAGAAGCAGCAGTCAGATCCCAACACTTCAATCAAAACAGAATACTTGAGTTTCCCTCCACCGTTGCAGCGTTCTCCTCTTAACACTTCTACAGAGAGAGGGTATGGCAATCAATGTTGCCTGAAAACTCATTTGTGTTTCTTTATGGAACATTATTATCAATACCTTCTTTTTTTCCCTGCCTTAGGGCGGCAGGTTGGCTTAACACCTCCTACTCAAACAATATCACTCGCCATCAACTGTCTAACGCTGAGGCCCGAGAGTCTCCCTCCTCCTCTCCCATTTTTGCCAACCACCAATCAAGACATCGTGACTTTGACAAGGGGTCGCAGGAAAGCTTAAGCAGCATGCCCGAGCCGGTCGATCCCACCACCATCACAAAGACTTTTAAAACCGGGCGCAAGGCCTCCGCACAAGCCAACCTGGCCTCCCGAAGCAAGACTCCCAAAAGCCGCCGCAGGAGGAGCAAAGGGCAGGGCAAGAACAGTGAAGGTATTAAAAGTGGAATGCTGCACAATGCTGAGAGGCCAATTGAATATTTTATGCAGGAAGCTCCTTTTAAAAGCTGTTGAATTCAGTTCCATTGTATTGTGAGTTTATCTTCAGGGGCATTTTTCTGCATTTCCTTACCTAAGTGTCAAATTATTGATATGAGAAACATTATCAGTATGTGTCTTTTCATTTGTTGGTGGCTCCCTCAGGTCATGAGAGCGACAGTGTTGGCAGCACTGCAGACTCTGTCCAGGAGAGGGCAGACACGTGCCACCAGAAGGAGCACAATCAGAGTCTTTTAGACAAACTTACTCAAGAAAAGCTGGACAGCAAGGCTAAGCTTGGGAGCAAACGGAACGACCTCTCCTCTGGTATGGCTGAAGCTGCTTGTAGTAAAATCAATGCACCCTCCTTTTCCTCTGTTATTTCTGTGTGTGTTTTCTTTTATTTATGATCCACATTATTTTATTGTAGAATGTTTATTCTTTCTCTTTCATAATAACACCCTGTCTTTTTATTTTAATATATATGTAATTGACTTGGCACATTCTTCATAACCACAGATTTCATTTTAATTTTGGGTTAATTTCCTTTTTTTTTTTTTTTTTTTTGTCAATTTTAATTTATCTTACTCACAGCCTATGCTTGGAGAACACCCTTCCTCTCTAACAGAATTGCATGCACTGAAGCACCAGGTAAAGTCACCATGCAGATCTTAGCATTACTTAACTATCTCATGGATGGGCTTTTTTGTTTTCTTCTCCTTTTTGGCTTAACTAAAGATGTGTGCAGGATAAATCTTTAGCTGTGAAAATAGTCAGTAGTTTTTTTGTATGGTATTTTCTGTTGTTTGTGGCAGTTTGCAAATATCTGTCTGTAAGGGTGTCACATCTTTAAATTTCAGATGCAAGCAGTGACTTCTCACTGTTTGAAACGCTGAGGGAGACCATTTACTCTGAAGTAGCTACTTTGATATCCCAGAATGAGTCCCGGCCACACTTTCTCATTGAGCTCTTCCACGAACTGCAGCTGCTCAACACGGACTACTTGCGCCAGAGGGCACTGTATTCCCTACAGGTAGGCTCAAAATTTTCACAACATGTTCAACTGCTGTTTAAATCCAATGTCCTGGGTTCACATAATAAGATTTTTGGGTGATTTTTTTTTTTTCTTTTCTTTTTCCATCTGGCTGGAAAGAGGATTCGGTGTGAGAATGTGGCACTGAACATCTGTAAATACAGTCTGTCAAGTACTAAAGATAACTTTGATCACTGACTTGATTTTTACAATCGTCTGAAAATATCTGGGAACACCTCTTTGAAAGAGGTTTGAAAGTATCTCTGCTTTTTGTTGAGACTAGAGCTACAGCTGACGATGGCTACAGATCATATTTTTCAAAATTAGTTTTTTTTAAATTTTTATTTATTTATTTATTTTTTAGAGCTATATCTGGCTGCATTTCCACTAGGTAGATTGATCAAATTTTAATCATGTGATTTTGGCTTCTGATGATTATGAAACTGAAATAATGGAAATAAAACTTTTTTTTTTTCACTGTAATAATTCATGTATAGTGAGTCTAGGCTGTCAGTCTGTGGTTGACCTTAGCTGTCAGCATGTGTCCAAGTCTATTTACTCTAGAGGAGGCTGTAAAACTTGTTGTGAAAGGAGTCTGATATGAGTTGATGAGCCAGTGAAGCTCACTTCTGTCAGATAAGTGATACTGAGGCGATTTGTGAGGAGATCCTGAACTTTTCTGTAAGTAAGCATTGCTGTTTTGATGCAGTAAGCCTGTGTTAGCTGCTGGTAGCCAGGGTTAGTGAAATTTTCTTTGAAGAGGAACTAACATTGTTTGACTTTGTGGCCAGTCTCTAGCCACATGCATAAAAGGAAGTTAAGTTCAAGAGTTGCATGAAGTTGGTTAAATGTATCCTGTCAATTTTAGAGATTACAGTATTAACTCAAATAAAGGTGAGGGGTGAATATTTTTTATTTTTACTGGAATTTGGGCTGTCCTCCTCTCTTTTTCCTGACTGCTGTCTAGTTCAGCGCTGTAGCTCTTTGCCATGGCAGGTACAGTGACATATGCACACAAAACAGTAGCAATGGTGGACAAGATAAAGAAATCATGCCGGGTGGGATGTTAACTTAGGGTTATGTGTGTGTGTTTGTTAGTGCTTCAGTTTTTGTTTTTGCTGATGGGCTTCCTTTTTCATGGACTCTCTCTAGCTTGTGTCTTTGCATGCACTGTAATGTTTATATGTCTGTGACATGACATGGGCAGATAGAGACACTGAAACACTTGATCTAACAGTTATGATATCCTCTCTGTGTGTTTCTTACAGGACATAGTAAGCAGGCATCTAGCCGAGAGGAGTGCAACCGAAGACCAGATGCCCCATCTTGGTCCTGCAGTTTGGGCTGCCGGCTCTCAGTCTGAGCTCACACCCAGCGAGAGCCTGACTACCAGTGATGCAGTAAGAGAAACATTATTGCTTCCCAGCATGGCATTCTCACACTTTTTTTTTTCTCCTTTCTCTTGCTTCCATGTCGCTTTGGTCCTTCTGAAGCCTTTCATCCCTCATTGTCATCCTTCCCTTTCGCTTTCTTTCTTACATTTCATTATACCTTTCTTTAATTTCTCTCTCGGCCTCATCTCCTTTCATCCCACCTCGTCTTGTCTCCTTTCATCATTCCATGTCCCTCTTTATTTTCTGACTTTAATTTTCCCTCCCCGATCTTCATTGTCTTTGAGTTTAACTTGACGGCACGCGTCAGAAGTATTTTTTCAAAAAAGGAAAAAGAGAAAGGAAAAAAAATGACCCTGTTCTGCCTGTGCGTCTGTTGCCAGATCAGACATGTGGTCTTTGTTCTTCTCCAGGGTCCCCAGAGTTGTACTAATTGGGAGCCAAGGCTTTTGTCTGTCTAAATAATGGCTTCGTTCAGGAGTGATGGATGAAATGTCTAATTTTCCATGCTAAAAAAATGGCGACCACAGTGTATGTGCCTCAAATCTGAATTATTTTTTCAGGAGGTGGTGGAGAAAAATCTGAGGATCACGCAAGACACAATGAAGAAGAGGGATGATGCAGAATCTGTGGACAACGACAGCACCATGTCAACCTCCTCCAACCTGGAACCTTTTGCTAATGATGACCTGGGTATATATAAATGTATTTGGGGAAAATTTCTTTTTTTAAAGTTCCACTTGGAGGTATTCATCTGAAACGTTTTTCCTTCTGCCTTGAACTACAAATCTGGTACCTCCTCTTGCTTTTTTTCCCCCCCGCTGGGCTTGTTAGTGCTGGTTTTGGTAAACCAATCAGTTTACACGTCAGGATCAATAAGTAAACAACAGGACTTTTTGGCAATGTAAAACTTTGACTTGTTGGCCTGCTATCATAACTTGAGAACAAGGCTGCCATACATTGTTTGATCCCAAGGTGTAAACCTGTTTACAGATACAAAACAATCTATTATTCTGTTCTTTTTCTCTTGCTTCACTGATTGTAAAATGTTTGGTGTGTCCCCCCCCTTTTTTCCTCTTTTCCCTCTCCTTTCTGTGCGGCTCTGACAGGCAACACGGTGATTCATTTAGATAAAGCTCTGGCAAGGATTAGGGAATATGAGCGCATGAAACTTAAAGCTGAGTTTAACCCCTGCAGCGCCAGCACTGCAGGTGCAGGCACTTCTGACGTCTCAAATGCTGAACGTCCTTCTGCTAACCCTGCTGAGCACCTCGAAGGTACCTAATCACAAGACCCTGCATGTGTACAACGAAGGCCTGTGGCTGGCTAATTGTGGTCTTTCTTATGGCTGTTTATTATAAATAGATGGCGTTTTGAATTAATATATATATTTCTCTGTGATCAGGAGCTGCAGGAGGTGAAGTGCACTGCCCTCAGATCGACACCCAGCAGTTGGATCGTCAGATCAAAGCCATCATGACAGAAGTCATTCCCTTCCTTAAGGTAGGATAAACCACAGACAGTGAATCGAGTTTGCTAATATTCAAGTGACGTGAATTTTCTGTGCTTAACAGAAGCAAAACACATTGTGGTTTATTAGTAATTGCTTATTAAACTAAATGTGTATTGAACAAATTAGCCTTTAAGTGGCACCTATTAACCTTTTCAATATTTTCTGTCCTATATACTTTTGAAATGTCAGATGATTATGTTAAACTCTTCCCAGTTTTCAAAAATGTACATGGTTGCAAGAAAGAAGCTCTAAACCCTCAGTTTCAGATTTTCTTGTTTTTCCAGTCTTTAATAAGGTGTGTCTTTCAGGTGTATAGCATTGAGCACAGAGGCTGAACTGAGGGTTTGCACCAAATATAAGAGAAACGGGGATTAATTTCAACTGTGACTCATGCAAAGTCCAAGAATAAAATATGGAGTTGGAAATGAGAATGATAGCTGTCCACACACTGCTCTAATGTGCGTTCGGTTGTCAGTAAAGTTCGCGCTTCTGAGCAGTTACTGAAGACTAAAATGACTCGTCACTGTCCGTCTTTCTTCTCACAGGAGAACATGGACGAGGTGTGCTCCGTCCAGCTCTTGACTTCTGTCCGGCGCATGGTCCTCACTCTCACCCAGCAAAACGACGAGAGCAAAGAGTTTGTCCGTTTTTTCCACAGACAGCTGGGAGGCATACTGCAGGTAGGACCGATGCCAGCCTTGCTCTAAATTTGCCTCAACAAGCGCAGCTGGATCACATGAAAAGTTGCCTGTCTGACGGTTCGCTCTTTGTTTTTCTTCCAGGACTCTCTCAGTAAATTTGTCGGCCGTACTCTGAAGGATTGCGGGGAGGACCTGCTCGTGGAGATTTCAGAGATCCTCTTCAATGAACTGGCCTTCTTCAGGCTCATGCAGGATTTGGACAACAGCAGCGGCACCGCTTTGGCAGCCAAACACAAAAATAAGAACAGGGCTGAGCAGCATAGTAAAGCCAAACACAGTCAGAAGGTTACATCTTTTGTTTTCTTTCTCCAAGCATTTGTAATGCAATGTTAGCTTGAATGATCCTAATTTTAATGCTGTGTTTATTTATTCCTCCGTATTAGAATAATACAGCCGGTGGTGGCAATAAATCTCTTTCTCCAGCATACACAGATGAAGACAAGGTAGGTAATCTTCACACCGATGACTGTTTTATTGGGTGAAACTGTCAGTAATTAATCTTTGTAACAACAATGTCTCTCACTGTCTTCCAGGACCAAGATGAGGCTGAGCAGGGAGGTGCCTCTGCTTCCCAGGAGCTTTACCTGCAGACGCAGATGAAGAACAGCAGGAGCAGTGAGGCTTCGGAGGCTGAAGAGGATAATGAGGATGAAGAAGGTGGACGGGAAGTGCCTCTGTCAATCAGTGAGTGAAAAGTGGAGTAAGAAAAGGCGGTTCTTGTGAATAACTTTAGGTCCTCAGGCTAAAAATGTTCAGTGAACAGAATTCAGCCCTTTGCTTTAATTTGCAAACAGTAAATTATGTTACTTGTCAGGCAGGTTGTTTCTGAGGTGATAAGAGTCTAAATATTTAAAAATGCAAACAAAAAAACATTCAAATTATGATCCTGTGATTTGAAATGGTCGATAACCACTCTGATAGGAACTTTACATTAAAGGTTTCTTTCAGCCTCACTTTCTTGCTCTTTACTCGGTTTTGTAGTATTTATGACACAAAATTGGCAACTTTTTCTCGTGATGTCTGATCACGCCTCAGTTTTGACTTAATAACTGCAGCCCTCGAACTGTGACGGCCTGAGTTATCCCCGCATGACCCAACGATGCTCCGAAAATCTTCTTGTCGTGTTAAGAAAGTTCCGCTTTCTTCTCCTTCTTTTCTTCCACCCCACAGGTGGAGTTTGAGGTCAGGTAACTGACCACGAGAGTCAGCACTTCTTGGTCTTCTTTGATCTTCAAGTAGTAGTTTACCTTTTAGGTGTATGTGTGCTCATTATCATGCAGTGTGGTACAAACCAGAGGGGGAGCACATCTCTGGAAAATTTAGTGTCTCTGCTCGCTGGCTGAAGTGGAGTCGTTTCAGTGCAGCTGTCTAATTCTGATGCCGTGTTTTCTGCAATTACAAAGCTGCTCAATAAACACCATTATTCTAAAAAACTTTAATCGCAGCCACGTCTCTAACAGGTAAACAGAGGCTGCATGTTAAATGAGCTGCTGTTTAGTAGATCTGAAAGGCTGCTTCAGTAAAAGGCATACAAATTGAAAGATATCAGACCCTGAGTACAGAATAATAAAAGGTATCTGCAGTGTGATTGGTGCCCTTGAAATGGTGCAAATATTTCAATTACTCTTTATCTGTAATCATAATTTATTGCGTTTAAATGTTTTTGAATCTTCAAATGTTCTTACAGTTTTAAACCCAAAGGTCATTATCTTTTTTTCTTTTTAAAGGTTTTTTTTAAGCACATACTTTTGGGATTTTACGCCTTTATTCAAGAACAAACAGTAAAAACGACCTGGAAAATGGCCAACCAGCTGGGAATCAAAACAGAGAATCGCTGCTCACTTAAACCTGCACCCCGACCCCTTTGCCGTTTCATTTTCACTTTTTTTTTTTTTGCTTTTCAGGTCTCTCCAAAGCAGAGACACAGGCGCTGACTAACTATGGCAGTGGGGAGGATGAGAACGAAGAGGAGGAAATCGAGGAGTTTGAAGCAGGACCTGTGGATGTCCAAACATCCTTACAGGCTTCTGCAGACGGACAGGCGGAGCAGGAGAGCACAGCCACGGTCCGCCATGGAGATGTGTGCAACAGCTGTAGCTTACATTATTAAGCAGCTTCTTCTTAGTCTGACTGTGTAATTGTGTTGTACTCCAGGGTACAGCAGCCAGCGAAGCCGAAGAGATAAGAACTGAACAGAGGAGTTCGGAGAATGATGACGGTGAGGCTTTTTCTACGTATTCATCAGCGGAATTCGATCCCGGCCAGTGCGCGATAGTAAACTTGTCAGGAATATTTTAGGGCTCTCTTTGCACACTCACAAACTTTGTCTTGCAGAAATCGTGAGGTCAGTTGAGACTGTGGATTCTGGAGTGGAGGAGCATGAGAGGGTGGAGTGCCAGAGCCCCGAGGAGGAGAGCAAAGCTGGGGCTTCTGCTGTTGCCTCAGAGAGGGAGTCCACCATGTACCAAGGTCAGGATGTCACCAAGGAGGCAACGACCACAAGCAGCCCAGACACAGACTCTCCCGTCATGATCAGTGTGGATGTAAGTCCAAATATGACCTATATGTGACTTTTTTCCCCTTCCTGTTGTAGAAATAATGTCAAACCTTAATTTGCTGCTTTTGTTTTTTTGTTTTTCTGGGTCTATGCTCAGGAGGTGGGATCTGGTAACGCGAGCCAAAAGTCTGATGAGGACGACTTTGTTAAGGTGGACGACTTACCGCTACAGCTCACAGTCATGTGTGAGGTGCGTAAAGACTAACAGTAAAAAAACAAACAAAAAAACGCTCAGTTAAAATTCAAACTGCAAGCATTTTAAAAGCCGAGGCATGACCCCCACCCCCGTGGCAAAAGGTGTCTGATTGTACAATGTGTCTGTGTGCTGTAAACACCAGGAGGAGCTGCAGAAGAGGATCGTGGAGGAGCAGCAGAATAACAACCTGTCGGTAGAGATCCTCAACGGGAACACTGAATTGCTGACTGGGCTGGTGGGAAACGCGCAGGCACTGAAGGAACCAGGTATGGATTACAGTCTCTGTCAGTCAAGATCGCAGTTTTGTTTGTGCAGATGTCACACATTTCGCCAAAAGCAAAGCCGCCGTCTCTCGGCAGACATCCACAGACCCGAGCAGCTTTTAAGTCGATACATAAACAAACTGTGAAGCTTTTTTTTGTGACAGTAAATTGTACCCTTTTTTTTTTTTTTTTGCTCTTTTATTTTTCAGAAACCGCTGCTGCCCAGGATGCTTAAAGAATTATACAGATGTTTTGTTTGTTTGTTTTTTAGCAACACTATACTTTAAAACCCTAAAACCTGTTCTGGTTGTAGGATTGTTAACTCTTAATCTGATAGTTTAAAGTTGCAAATCATTTGCGACTCTCTAACAAACACATGTGCAACAGATAATACTAAGACTTGTACTCCTATACAACAACACTTTTGGGTTAATTTTATCCCTGAATATTTAATGTGATTTATGGATAATCTGGAGCGGAGAATTTTCTTCTATGCTCTGGATCACAACAGTTAATCCTCTGCTTGAATCGCTATAGTGCTGATGCTCCTGTTCAGATCCGCCTTAGATTTTTTTTTTTCTCCCATGGTTCTGGGATCGGTTCGATATCAGTTGTGATGTTTTGGTTTTTTTTGTTTGTTTTGGTTTTTTTTAATGTTTTATTTGTCTTGCTCTGGCCTTACTGTTACTGTACATCTCACCTTTTCTGAAGTTGGTTCCTATTTACAAAGAGATGACAGCTGACTTCAGCTAAATGTTTCTTTAGCTTGAACACACCTTTAACCTCCAACTCAGCTTCTGTCCCTTCACACTCCTCTTTATATACTGTTTCAGTTAATGGTTAGTCTTTCCATGTATTTAAAATGTTGGCTACAGTAATGAGTTTTAATTAATAAAATGCTGGAACTTTCAAACATGGTTTTGTCATGTGGTCACTACATATATCATAACGATAAATCTCCATTACTGCTCATTGATTGTTTGCTCTTCTTCTTGATACCACTAAATTTGAATGAACTGTCATCTACATAGTTTACTGAACAAATATAATTATATCTAAAAATATGTATGTATATATCACTTTATAAAGTGGTTGGTGAATGTAGGTAAATATAAGGTATGCCACTTCAACTGGTTAGTAACATAAATATCTACTTAGCCGACTAAAAAACATGAAGTGGATTTATTGGAGAGAAAAAAATAGATCAAAGGCACAGTTCACCCAGTCATACAGAAATATTGTTTCTCTGGCCTGTTTTAGTTTATTCGTGCAGATTGTTTGAGCATGAATTGTCCAGTTCAGGATGTCTGCCTTCTCTGAAATACTGAGCTGTATTATTCTGCAGGAGGTGGTCTGCATCTATGGATGGAAGGCTTGTGCTCATGAAAGTGTGACAGGATGTAATAATGTAATGAGCTGAGCTGTTGCCCATCTAGTCTTTTATTTTTCCTGGTTGGTGGATTTAGACAAGACAAAACAGTCCTGCCTGAAATGGCTTTTTTTTTTTTTTTTTAAATTTGGTTTGAGGGCCCTTAAGAACTAAGGGCCCTCTAATTCAGTTATAGTCAGAAGCAACGTTTATAGCCAGTATCTCCAAGAGTGGGAAGTTAACATCAAAACCATTTCGATGGATAAGTAGCACTAGAGGTTGGACTGTCCTTTAAATTAAAAACAGAGCATTCATTATTAGAATTCTTTTAATAGTCATAATTTAAAACAGTGAAAAAGGAAGTAGTTCAGTACCGATGCACATTTGTCATTGTCATTGTGTAACATGTCAGTCATGTGGTGGCAGATCATTAAGTTCCTCTAACTTAACTGTTATTGACGTATTTGACAAGAGTGAGCTGGAATTGACAGACACACACACAGACACACACACAGACACACACACAGACACACGTTTCCTAAGCCCTTAACTTATAGACTTGTCCTAAAATACAAATAATTACAGTGGAAAAACAAAATCAGGCACGTTTCTTTTATATTAGAAGAGGAAAAAAAAGGATTTGGGATTCTCAGAGTTGAAAGTATTACTAAACTGCTTGCAAAACAAATGCTGGAGTGACATGAAACTGGATCAGGTGACTGGTTGCTGTAAAAAAGCTTAGAGTTTTATCCAAAGGATCAGTTGAGTGTCTCTGTGCCAGGAAGCACTTCCAAACTGATCAGGATTCAGTGTCTAGAGAATCACCACGGCATGCATGGGTTTGGGCAGTCCCTGATGTAGGACTCCAGCTTGCCTTCAGAGACCTGCATCAGTGTCGTGTATGTGGTCAACTGGAAAGAAAGTAAATCGAGGAGGAGAAAGTAGTTACAGCCGATCAAAGTACAGTAGTCTTTAATTTTATAAGTCCCGGCAATCATAAAATGCTCACCTTATTCAGCACTGGTTTGGTTGACAGCACATCATACATTGTCTTCACTGAGATGTTCTATTTAAATAAAACAAAAGAAATGATCAAAAGGTGATAAGAGACTCAGACCTAAAGCCAGGTTTCTGACAGAATTCTGTCAGTTCTGGACAGGAAGTGGGCGTCTTCAGTACTCACAGCCTGTGTGGTCTGATTCATGCACTTCATGCCCGGAGTCCTGCGGTCATCCAGGAAGAAAGGGTCCTTCCAGTGGTCGTAGTTTGTCTCCAGGACGTACCACCGGCCCAGCTT
The DNA here is from genome assembly GCF_018398535.1 of Haplochromis burtoni. Classification (NCBI taxonomy): domain Eukaryota; kingdom Metazoa; phylum Chordata; class Actinopteri; order Cichliformes; family Cichlidae; genus Haplochromis; species Haplochromis burtoni. The sequence goes on from NW_024582574.1 coordinate 544,818, forward strand.
CAGATCAATCCTGAGGAACAAGTTGGTCAAACTTCAGTGTGTGACATGCAATAACAGCAAGTAACTGGACTGTTTACCATCTGACCTCAGCTGCTAGTTAAGCAACAAATCATGAGAGCATGAGGAAAGCAGCATCACTGACTCATGATCCAGTACTTTTGCTGTGTGTTGGATTTTAGCGCCTTAAGCCATGTACAAACAGGAAGCGATACGCTTGTCACGCATTGCTTTAAAGCTGCCAGCCCATTGCTTGCAGATCAGGATCTGGGTACCTCAGTGACCCTCTAATGTATTTATCAGTTATATCGATCAATGGTATTATCAATTCTTACTGGTAGTCTCTTTAGTCGCTTGCCTGAAGGTTTACAAGTAACCAAAATAATCACTTTCTATGATCTCTAGCTACCAAATCGCCACAGATCTACACTGAGATTTTTGCAGGACCTCATGAGGGTGATCTATCATCCCTTTATCCAAGAATACAAGGTTCTGTGTTGTTCAACACACATTTAATATTAAGTGGCCTTGATCTAGGCAGCAGTACTTACTCCAAGATATCAATGCTGAGCAGCCTAGACCTGGTGATGATGCAGCCCTGTCCTGTGCTGTTTCCTCCAAGGATGAAATAGGCTGGAGCGAGCAGCTTGGTCTGAGCCAGACGACTTTTAGCTTCCTCGTAGCTGAAGAGGGAAAAAATAAAAATATAAATATTGTTCGCAGAAACTGATTCACCAAAGAAACTACAATGCGCTTTAACTCAGTTCTTATGTTGTAGTGAAACTTTCTTTCCAATGAAAGAATTTTATTTTCTAATCATTTTAATATGATTTCTTTCAATGATTTATAATCTGATATTCTTATGCTTTATTTTTCAAAAACTCAAAAGGAGAGATCATCGCTAAAAAAAAACAAGAACAAACTAATTTATTACTAACAGTGCCATTGAAATCCCTAAGATGTATCAAACAGTGGATGCACTGCGTACCAAATAACAGCAAAACTTAATCTTCTACTTAAATCTACTTTTGTCTTGTTATAGTCGGGCACTGCAGCGTTTCACTGCCTCCCACTTCAACACATTAACACGAAAAGGCACACTGTCACACTGTCTTGGTGCTCATTAGTGGCCAAAAATCTGCTTTAAGTATCAAAGAATACCTGGTTGCATTTTCTAGGACTGATCGAGTGAGAAAGCTCATCCACATCCCATCTCTTTGTCCCAAGATCCACTCCAGGATTCCTGCATGAGAGCAGATCAACACGTTGACAAACAATGACAAAACATCTGATCTTGAACACGTGTAGAACCCCAAAAGCTCACCAATGTATCCTCCGTCGAGGCTGAAGCGCTCGTTCATAGTCAGGGTGAAGATGTTCTGCAAGAGAAACTTTCCTTTTAATCTTCTGTACTTCCACAACTACAAAGAGCATAGGCAACTCTGCTGCCTTAAATAATGTTTTATGCCGATTGAGTCCTCAGATGTGCTACTAAATGACTCACAGGCTTGATGCCGGTGAGCATGCCAACATAACCGGCAAAGTTTGTCGACTTGAAGACTGTCTGGTTGTTTCTCTTGAAGTCGAGGTTGACCACGAGAGGCTTCAGCCTCTCGCTAATGATCCACGACTTGTTCTTCACGTCCCAGCTTTGAAGAAGAACATGCTCTTTTAACCCATCGGAGGCAAGACTTGGCTTAAAATTTGAAACCTGTGAAACTGATAAACTTACCCCATAAATAGACCAAAGTCTAAGTTTCTGCCATGAATGAGGTTACCTGAAAAAAGC
>NW_024582574.1:556603-594381 GCF_018398535.1 Haplochromis burtoni
GAGGATAAAGAAATTACTGTTTGTTTTCTTTTATTTTCCTCCCTGGTTTTGGGGAGGCAGATGGTGCTCGGCTGAAACTGTAAAATGTCAAATTATTGCAAAATATTAAATTTAATTACTGATAGGAAGCATCAAGTGCTTGTAAGACAAATTCTATTAGCAGTATGAATTTTTACAAAGAAAGTGTATCAAAGCAGAGTTTACGATTTACAGAACATGAGACGGAAAAAGGTGATGATCATTTTGAAGCTGATGGTTGGTCCAGGATCAGGTTGTCTAGGCAACCCTCTGAATGTATTTACTACTCTGCCATATGGCAATCACCAGTATCCTGTGCTAAAGTTTATCTTGAGAGCTCCTAACTTCTGGTTGCTAGTGTGTTTCCACTGTAGTGACATCATCACCAAGCCGAAGGCAGTGGTTTTCTATGATCTCTGATCGTGACCTCGACATGAATCGTTTCCTGTGTGGATGCAGAGATTAACCCAACGGGCATTAAGCTTTGGCCTTTTCTAACATAACGATTTTAAATTGGGCATTTTTCAGTCTTCTAACCTCTGAAACCGAAGCATCATGTGTAGATGCAGCTCACTGTTTTGGAACATCGAGAAGCACACAACAAACACAACAAAACAATGAAGAACGTTGAGGTGATGGTACATCTGCTGCTCCGTCTACAGCTTTTAGTCAGACTCAAAGACACGGTGTTGGTTTTTGTGCTGCTGTTTCCCTTGTTGTTGGGTTTCAAAAAGTTGCTTTCACAACAGTGATGCCACTGGCTGGCCAATCAGTGGCATGCGACTCCACTCACTTGGAAACCCAGTCAAGTAGGTACTAAAAAAGTACCTGGTACCTCTTAATGAATGCCTTTAAATGTAATGTTTTTATGACGTTGTAAACACTGGAGGTTAAACGTTGTTTTTTGAGCAGCTTATCGATGAGACCTCATACTGACTGATACCTATAGCTTTGCTATAGACACAGTAATTCCCTGTCAGATATCCCTCTTTTCCTATCATTTTAACCATCTTGCAACGCCTCACATAAGCACACCAGTTTATCTGTGTTTCACTGCTTGCTACAAGCCTTTTTTTTTTTTTTAAGTAGTGGGCCGTGGTACATGCAGCCGCTTTTTCTGGTTATGGACGTCAATAAATTACAACGTCCTCTTTTTCACTGGCCTATTTTGAAAGAGAACAGAAACGTCTAGTTAAACTTCACATTAAAGGAGAACAAAAGCATCTACTGAACTTAGCAAAGAATAACAGGTAATTATAACATTTACTTATTCTAACTTACGATAACCTTTCTAACGGAGAAGATTCCAAAGAAAATATAAGAGAACTTAACATTTTTCCTTCATTAGTCTTTGTTTGGGCTGCTTACACATTTCATAAGCACCGCTTATAAACAGCAGAGGTTACGTACACATAATTGATCTCGCAGGACTTCACGTTGCCCCTGTCCTCATCTGCAATGTCATCTTTACGCTTGACCTCTCGTTCTGCACAGGTTCGGATCTGTTCTTTGTCCAGTGGGAAAAAAACAAAAAACAAAGAGAAAGAAGAAAGAAAGAGGGAGAGAGAGAAAGAGAGGAGCAGGAGGGAAGTGGTGCGTTACATATCAATACCTTGAACTCCATGAAGTGAGGTCACAACATTTCCCCCTTCCCACTTAACAGTCAGGCCCCTACAGAGATTGCATGCTTAAAATCAAAGGATTAACATGCAACCTTGTGGAAGAACACTATTTACACATCACCTTCACCATCTCGCCATCCCCTGCTGTCTTGCTCTTGGCCACAATGTCCCCGTTGTCACTGTAGGAAATGAAACAGCTATTTGCTGCCAGGAAAGCCATTTTACCCTGAAGCAGAACAGAAAGAAAACACAGGAGATGGGGAGAGGGGTGGGGGTGGGGGGGTAGATTAGATAGAATTGCAGTGGGATTGGTTGTTGTGACAGGCATGAAAGGTTGCCCAATATTTGATGTAAAAGAGTTTCAAGGTTGTGCTGGGCAGCTTGTTTATAGTTTCAACAAAGCATGAAGGCAAGCAGCACGCTGCAGTGATAAGGTAGATGCTTTCTGCATAATGAGCTAGTTGCTCATAACTTCAGGTAAATGCCATCTCCCATGGGCTTAATGTCAGTCGAGAGGCGTGTTGTATGAATCGGGGCTCTTTGGGGCTGGTTAAACCAAAACAAAACAAAGAAACTAAAACATAAGCGATCCTTTTACATGATGTAACACAACCACAAAATATGCATGTTGTGTTTCAAATACTAACTGCTGGCACTCACGGAGACAAATATTTACAAAAACATCCAAAACATATGAAAAAAAGAGAAAACCCAAGTAAATATATTCAAATGTCTTATCAGACCACTAATTGTTTAGTCAATTATCTTACTTGTGTCGGTGCGATCAGTAGAGCAACTTAGTGTTCACAGCATTATCTGATGCTTTAATTTTTATCTTTATTTAGCCTGTTATCTTTGTTTAGATTTCTATCTTCACATGCACATGTTCTCTGCACTTCACTGCACAGTGGTGCTGCTGCTAGCGGGCTAGTAAATGCACTGATTAAATTTGTGCGACTGCCTTTTTAACCAAATCATCTCTTCAGAGTATAAAGTCAGACAGTAAAGGGACTAAAAGGCTGCACACCAATTAAAAGTAAGACGCCAGGGTCCCTCCAGTGTTTGTTGGCAGCCACTTTGATAATGAAGGCAATTAGAAACTATGACATAATCATTATTTTTCTTATTTTAATCCAGTGCCTTTAGCAGTTAAATCTGGCTGGTGTACTCTATCGAGAAGGGTTCGATAAACCCAGTGCAACCATTTACTAGATTTAGTGGAGTGATAGCTTCATTAGCAGAGAATAAAGTATCTAAGGTTTTCTATTCTATGTTTCAGCAGCCTGGCCATCCATATCTATGTGAACCTCGTTCCTTTGAAAACACTGTCCCTTTTATTAAAAAGAGTCTCTTTTAACACGGCAATGAAAAAATAGGAAGTCGGAGAGCATTCAGCCACAAAAGGCAAACAATTGTACAAGTGAAATTACTTGACGACAACTTGCTAGGGACATTTATTGTATTAAATAGCGACGGGTTGGTTTTCGGTTGGATCGTCACAAGCTTCCAGGTGGATGTAAATGAAACACAAAGGAAGAGGAGGGGTAGTGTGGGTGCTGCACCTGCTTGTTTTGGCCTATTATGCTGATGCTGTAGTGTGAGATCAAGCAACTCTAATTTTCAAAATAAATGTCAGATGTTCAGTCGCGACTTGCAATAATACAAACTGGGTAACTGTGCCAACAGCAAAAACAAAAAGAAAACTAAACAAAAACAAACAAAGGCCGTATCAACTTACTGCTAATGCAATGTGAACGTTCCTGGCATTTAATTGGTGGGTTGAGTTATATTTTGACATAATCACAGAAAATTCAGTAGGTTTCAGGATTTATCACTGTATGGCTGTAGTATTCAGCATGTTTTATATAAGTACAAGATAAAAAAAACAATGAGCAGAAGCCACAGCGAGCTGCATTCAGCACGCTGCACACCTCTTCATGAGGTAACAAACTTCTTTCACAGCCCTGCTGCTGGCAGACTCAAATATGCGCAGCATGAGTCTGCCAGAATAACTGAAATTGACATTAATAATAAACTCAATAGTTTTGTGACCTGTGGGATTAAGCCACATTTTCTGTCACCACCAGAAACTACTCAAGCTACCAATCTGGAATCTTGAAAAGATGCGTTTGTTTTCTGCAAAAAACTCACTGGACTAGAGAGAAACTCAAACAGCAGCTCTGCATGTCATTATTGAACTGGTGGCATACATCGATTAGAAGATTTACTCACATCCTGGAAGACTGGTTCCCATTGTTCCCTGGAGCCAATGGCATCAGAGCGCCCCATCACCACACCTTCAGAGCTGATGCCGAGGTACTTTCCATATCCAGACTTCAAGGCTATCCTGCGACAGCAAAAAAGAAAAAAACCCTAAACAGATTTGTAAAAAAGGCTAATCTAATATTCAAAACACGTTCGCCACAGAATATGTGTTTCTCTGTGAAAAGAATAGTTCAATAACATTAGTGTATGAATCTGAGATCTATCACTGAAACTAATGCATAAGAAATAGCTCTGTAACAGGCAGCGTATCTTCAAGGATTGATTGCCCATGGGCTGGTAAATTACTTGTGTACATCTTGACAATAGAAATAGATCCTTAATATAAAATGCAGAAATGGGGTAATAAATCTGCTGGTGAGAAGATGAAAAAACAATGTGCAGTTTATCTTTGTATACTCACCGTGTGTCTGAGAGCTTGATGGCAGTAAACTGTTCGGGAGGATCTGGTCCTTCATCATCTGAAACACAAAGCAACGTTTGCCTTTTAAAGATTTTACAGGTGTCAGTGGCCCTCTTCAGATTGTTTAAGTGTTATATTATTGCTCTCATTATAATCTTGGCTTTATTCCATTTTTTGAACCCTATACATAGTTTGTCCTAATTCAATATTTAGAGTTTGAACCTTTGAATCTTTGAACCCGCTTCGTATTTTACTTATGTATGTTTTTCATAAATGATGCAGACCCTCTGGTTATGTAGTGCTGTGCTGATCTGGGTGCCTGAGATGAGGCTACTTTCTGACATTTACAATCAGTCAGAGCTTTGAGGAATTCACAGTCCATCATTCAGGTCAACGCCGAGCAGACTCTGAGATGTTAAAGAATGCATTAATGAATAACAGACACTGATTATGTTTGGAATATGTCTGACTGTGACCCAGTGGGGTGGCTAAAAGAACATCCGCATGTTTCCGCTGACCTGTAGGTGACTGAACATTTCTAAAAGGCTGTAACATCCACAGTGTGGCATCAGTGTAGAAATCTCAGTAAAGACGATGAAATCTTTCATCTCCCTCTCGGTGCTCTAGCTTGTGCCCTCTTTTATCTACTGGAAATTGGTGTGTGCGCATGCAGAGGATGAGGACCCACTAAGGGAATTGGGATGTTTCAATCTTCCAGCCATTTTCACAGGTTCTCAATAAATGTGGTCTGAATTAATTGTTAGTAGGGTCTCTGTTCTGGGAGGACTGTGTCAATGAAAAGCGCTTCCTCAGAAGTGCCTGAAGGCAGAAATGGGTGAAAACTCAGAGTTGGCTCTACCCTCCTCCTCAAGTCAACCCCTGTTCAGCCTTTTCAGTCTGGTGTCTGGATTTACTGCGTAAGTAATTACTGCTTTGTGGACTGAAGGCGAATCCAGGAGCCTACGGTAAACCTCACCCCAGATTAGGTTTTTGCTTCTCAAGTTTGCACGAGCATGGAATAAGTAAAAAGCTGCAGACTTTACATCTTCATTTAAAACGACAAAATGAAAAGCAGAACCACTTATATCCTACTGTACACAGTGACCCCCCCTCCGTATAATCCTGCTCTTCAATTATCCTTGCCCATAATCAACATCATGTAGATAAGTATACACATAAAATAGTCTGAAAGTGTTGCAAATAAGAAAATGTTCTGTTTATAAAATTACAGACAATTGAGGAAAAAAAAATCCTCGAGTTAATTATTGTGATTACTATTATGACTGTCAAAGAAAAGCATCCTGAGCTGATACGGAGCTCTTTTGGACTACTGCAGCACTACTGATATATTATGAAACAACAAGCCTAAAAATAACTACAGGGAGTGCAGAATTATTAGGCAAGTTGTATTTTTGAGGAATAATTTTATTATTGAACAACAACCATGTTCTCAATGAACCCAAAAAACTCATTAATATCAAAGCTGAATGTTTTTGGAAGTAGTTTTTAGTTTGTTTTTAGTTTTAGCTATTTTAGGGGGATATCTGTGTGTGCAGGTGACTATTACTGTGCATAATTATTAGGCAACTTAACAAAAAACAAATATATACCCATTTCAATTATTTATTTTTACCAGTGAAACCAATATAACATCTCCACATTCACAAATATACATTTCTGACATTCAAAAACAAAACAAAAACAAATCAGCGACCAATATAGCCACCTTTCTTTGCAAGGACACTCAAAAGCCTGCCATCCATGGATTCTGTCAGTGTTTTGATCTGTTCACCATCAACATTGCGTGCAGCAGCAACCACAGCCTCCCAGACACTGTTCAGAGAGGTGTACTGTTTTCCCTCCTTGTAAATCTCACATTTGATGATGGACCACAGGTTCTCAATGGGGTTCAGATCAGGTGAACAAGGAGGCCATGTCATTAGTTTTTCTTCTTTTATACCCTTTCTTGCCAGCCACGCTGTGGAGTACTTGGACGCGTGTGATGGAGCATTGTCCTGCATGAAAATCATGTTTTTCTTGAAGGATGCAGACTTCTTCCTGTACCACTGCTTGAAGAAGGTGTCTTCCAGAAACTGGCAGTAGGACTGGGAGTTGAGCTTGACTCCATCCTCAACCCGAAAAGGCCCCACAAGCTCATCTTTGATGATACCAGCCCAAACCAGTACTCCACCTCCACCTTGCTGGCGTCTGAGTCGGACTGGAGCTCTCTGCCCTTTACCAATCCAGCCACGGGCCCATCCATCTGGCCCATCAAGACTCACTCTCATTTCATCAGTCCATAAAACCTTAGAAAAACCAGTCTTGAGATATTTCTTGGCCCAGTCTTGACGTTTCAGCTTGTGTGTCTTGTTCAGTGGTGGTCGTCTTTCAGCCTTTCTTACCTTGGCCACGCTTGACTTTTCTCAGTTCATGGGCAGTTATTTTGCGCCTTGGTTTTTCCACACGCTTCTTGCGACCCTGTTGACTATTTTGAATGAAACGCTTGATTGTTCGATGATCACGCTTCAGAAGCTTTGCAATTTTGAGACTGCTGCATCCCTCTGCAAGATATCTCACTATTTTTGACTTTTCTGAGCCTGTCAAGTCCTTCTTTTGACCCATTTTGCCAAAGGAAAGGACGTTGCCTAATAATTATGCACACCTGATATAGGGTGTTGATGTCATTAGACCACACCCCTTCTCATTACAGAGATGCACATCACCTAATATGCTTAATTGGTAGTAGGCTTTCGAGCCTATACAGCTTGGAGTAAGACAACATGCATGAAGAGGATGATGTGGACAAAATACTCATTTGCCTAATAATTCTGCACTCCCTGTATGCGCTTTCTTTCTGACACAGAAAAATATGATCACTGTTTAATCTGTTAGTACAGAAGTTCCCAAAGTGTGGGGCCTGCCCCCTAGGGGGGCTGCAGAGCCATTGCAGGGGGGGCGCAGTATGAAAAGAAAAGAAAAGAAAAAAAAAAAAAAAAAAAAAAAAAAAAGAACGCTTGGACACTGCTAGCATAATGGACAGGTTTTTGACGGGGCTCCCACACAAACGCAAAGCAGGAGATGAAGCATCGCCAAATATGTTTCCAAACCAACTTCCTTCCAAACCAAAGACTATAAAATATGGTGAAGCATATCTTCCCTTTGGCTTCACCTGCACAAGTGCCGAGGTAGATCTCCGCGACAGAAGTGGTTTTCCCTGCATCGAAAGCAGCGCTGGGCTGTTCAAATCACAGACAAACAGTATCATTCTTGATTTTTAGTTCACAAGCACTTGTTGTAATGACTAACTACTCCTGACATTTTGGCGATGTTAGCCCTTTATACAGTAAAGTTACAGTGGGATACAAATAATATCAGGCTGATCCTGCCACGATTTGTTCCCTCGGTTCAAATCACGGACAAACAGTATCCCACAGTTGTTTATTTTTTTAAACCCATTTTGCACAGAGAGGCATTTTTTGAAAAAATGTATTGCTAGCAATGTTGAATATTATTACACAGGAAAAAAACAACTACACGTAAAATAATTACACCGTGATGCCTCTGCCTTTGTAAATAGAGGGACAGAACTGCGAGTATTTTGTCTCTATCTGCCATTCTGCAATTCATGTCATGTAAACAATAATGTGGAGCACAGCGTGATGTGAAAAAAGGCACATACCTTTGACGTTGCGAGAGGAACTCTGTATTCCTCGTCCACACGTAAACGCAAAACAGGAGTTTTAAAAAATCTCAGTTTTCGGTGATTCAAAACGCAGTTTGCGTGTGGACGAAAGGTCAGAACGCACAGAAACAGCTGCGTTTTCAAAAATACCCGTGTAGGTGTGCACGTAGCGTAAAAGAGTTAGTAGTTTATTTTATTACTACCTGTAATTTATTGCAGTTTACTTGTATTTATTTAATTGTTTACTAAATGTTTGAGAATTGAGACATTTTTCTTGTAAAACAAAGGGGGCCTAGCAAAAAAAAGGTTGGGAACCACTGTGTTAGTAGATGTACAATTATCATCCGATCATATAAGACCTCAGAGAGAGGGCGATGCAAATTTTTGTGTTAGGAGTAGGGCTGGACGATATGAGGAAAATCTAATATCACGACATTTTTTGGCTATATCACAATGGTTGATCTGATATCCTCGTGTTGGTGTTGTTCCCAGATCATCATACTAAATGTTGTTCCAGGATCAACATTGCAAGTGACCAATCAGAATGTTGTGACGTCATACTTTTGCGACTTCGGGAAAAACCGGCGTAAAACAAAAAACTGTACTTAAGCTGCGTGAAACCGCCTCTGTCCGCCGATCAACGGACCCTGACCCTAACCCTAACCGTAACCCTTTAATAAACAGTAAGCAGAATTGATATTGTCCTTGCAACATTGGAATTTCATAAATGCACGAATGGCTTGGCGCGCAAAAGAATAACGTCACAACAATGTGATTGGTCACTTGCAATGTTGAACCTGGAACAACATTTTCATGATGGTCTGGGAACAACACCAACACGAGGATATCAGATCATCCATATCACAATACACAGTATACAAATGTTATTTTCAACCATATAGTGCCATAGAATTTAGGAGACAAAATAAACTGAGACTGAATGACTACAGACCTGTCGCCTTGACGTCTGTGGTCATGAAATCCTTCGAACGACTGGTGTTAGCCCATCTGAAAGACATTACAGGCCACCAGCTGGACCCTCTGCAGTTTGCCTACCGGGCAAACAGGTCGGTGGATGATGCAGTGAACATGGGGCTGCATTACATCCTGCAACACCTTGACCGCCCGGGAACTTATGCCAGGGTCCTGTTTGTGGACTTTAGTTCGGCTTTTAACACCATTGTGCCTGAACTTCTTTCCTCCAAACTCTCCCAGCTCAGCGTGTCACCAGCTACCTGTCAGTGGATCACCAGCTTCCTGACAGACAGAAAGCAACAAGTGAGGCTGGGGGAGATCACCTCTGAAACTCGGTCCCTCAGTATTGGTGCCCCTCAAGGATGTGTCCTCTCACCACTACTGTTCTCCCTCTACACTAACGACTGCACCTCCAAGAACTCGGCTGTCAAACTCCTAAAGTTTGCAGATGACACCACTGTCATTGGCCTCATTCAAGATGGTGATGAGTCTGCATACCGGCAGGAAGTTGAGCGGCTGGTACTCTGGTGCAGTCAGCACAATCTGGAGCTGAACACTCTTAAGACTGTAGAGATGACAGTGGACTTCAGGAGACATCCCTCAACTCTGCTCCCCCTCACCATATCAGACAGCCCTGTGTCGACTGTGAAGACCTTCAAGTTCCTGGGTACAACCATCTCCCAGGACCTGAAGTGGGAGACCAACATCAACTCCATCCTCAAAAAGACCCAGCAGAGGATGTACTTCCTGAGACAACTGGGGAAGTACAGTCTTCCACAGGAGCTGCTGATCCAGTTCTACACTGCGGTCATTGAGTCTGTCCTGTGCTCCTCCATCACAGTCTGGTATGGAGCAGCCACTAAACAGGACAGGAGCAGACTGCAGCGGACTGTACGGGCAGCAGAAAGGATCATCGGCACCCCCCTGCCCTCCATCCAGGATCTGTACCTCTCAAGAACCAGGAAACGGGCAGGGAAAATCATCACAGACCCCTCACACCCTGCACACAGACTTTTTGATCTGCTGCCCTCTGGCAGACGGTACAGAAGCCTGCAGACCAGGACCACCCGACACAGGAACAGTTTCTTTCCCCTCGCCATCTCCCTCCTAAACAGTTGACCTGTCACACTGCTCCCACTGCCAGACTGCAACTGCACCTTATGTACATTTTGTAGTATTCATTCCACCTCATTCATTTCTGTATTTTATGTATATAAGTTTAGATTCGTTATTTATAGTTGGTTTACACAGCTTTGTGTATGTATGTGTAATGTGTATATATAGACGTGTGTGTGTGTGTGTTTTACAGGAAGAAGTTTCAGAGTTTTCAAGATCGAAGGCTCAGGGTTAATGAGGGCGACGTGTGTGTGTGTGTTTTTTACATTGCTGTGCTTGAGAGCCACCATCTACCGGAACCAAATTCCTTGTATGTGTCTGCACATATACTTGGCCAATAAACACGATTCTGATTCTGATTCTGAAAACAAATGAAATTAAGAATGTGCTCCTTCATGCTTCTAACATATAAAAATTTTACAATAAACCTGAAATTACAGAAATAAAAGCGTAAACAGTGACTATAAAAACAACTGACGAGGAATAGTCACAGGTATCACAGCTGATTTATTTAACATTTTCTTTGATGTGTGGGGAGACGTGGACATGCCAAGATTAAACAGTCTCATTTTGCAGTGGAAGACTTTTCAGCTGGTGGAATAAATTCATGGTACTGCTACCTTTTGCAGCAATAGTTTTATGGCATGCTTTGTTAATGACTGCATTCTGTCTGTGGTGGGGACGGATTTGTGGCATAATTTGCATAGTTCTGTTTTCTGGTCCATGTGAGACACTTCATAACCAAACCATGTCCATGAACAGAGGTAGCCCCTTGTTTAGAAATAAGGTCCTCGATTTGTTTTGACTGGTCCTTCTGTTTGGAGCTACCTGGTTCTGCTTCATCCCCAGTAGCCATGCTGGTATTCTCTGTGCCTGCATCCATGTAGTGACCATCCAAACGATGAAAAAAATATCGCTGTATACAGTGTATTTTGCCACACCACGAAACAAATGATAGATATAATATGAAACGTGTTTCATATTATGTTTTAATTACGTCATCAGTTATATTTTGTCATATCGCACAGCCCTAATTAGGGGTGATGAGAGCTCAACTCCACCACGAACATGCAAAGTCAGGAGGTCATATACCATAAATTCAGCGACAGGCTCAGGCTCCCAGTGCAAAGTTCTACTTTAATGACCACATCTGAGGTGCAAATGACCTGAGCTGAGGGGCCTGCCATCACATGTAATCACCTCAAACTCAACTCACCACATTCAGCTTTGTTTGTCCCTTTCCCCAAAGTAAGGAAGGCAAAGGGAATGGACAAAACTTGAATAGGGTGAAACTTCCGGTTCGGACTTCGTACAGTCCCATAAAAAAACAAAACAAGACCCAAAAAAAAATAAAAAAATAGACACCAGTGAAACCTAAATCACAGTTCCTAGGAGCTGATCTTACAGTTAAATCTACAATAGATCACTTTTTTCCCTTTAGTGACTCAACAGGAACTGTTGTGCCACATCACATAACTTTCCTGTTTTACTCCTAATATAAAAACAACACTGAACACAGCAGGCAGAGTGATGAACACAAAATAAATAACTATGAGCACAAACTAGAAGAATCATGTCATTAAAAATTAAATCCTAGATTCACACACTCCTTTTTATAAAAAGAGGAGAATGGAAAGGAGTATCCATGTACATATTCTTTTGTTTATATTAGCATTACCTTAGTGGATCATACTTGATCTACTTGCTAACCTTTCGGTTGTATTAGTTGGCATGCGTTTGGACTGCCAATCATTAGCAACATGGCTAACTGTAATAATAAGCTGCTGTACAGGATTACAAAAGCCTAAGAATATGCTTTTAAACAATGACAATAACATTTCAATAGCATGCTAAGGTCATATGAAAACACAAAGCTGGATAACAGTAGGTAGATGTTGCTGCTTACTGACTGAGAAGAAATAATTCCAGCTTGCTGCTTATTTTAAACCACATTAAATTCCAAACCCTCATCCATAATTGCTTAGTACAGGCAGCCTACTGCTAGCCTAGCGCTATCCACTAAGGACTTCCAAGTTTCTTTGCACAATCTGAGTTCAGATTTCATGATAATGTCTGATGTCGCTTAAAACAAACAAATAATAAAAAAAAAAAAAAAATCTTGAATGAAATTTAGCTCTATGCTGTATAGATACAGCACAGGACACAGACTTCAAATAGTTTTACACTATTTATCAGCTAATAACTTCGACTGTCTCTAGAATAAGCCATGAGCTGCAGAAATAGCTGAACCTTTGAAAAAAACAGAGTTAAATTTTGATGTAACCCCAGTCTCTCCTCTTACCTCTGTGTGGTGAACCAAGTGTGAAGAGACCGGTATCCAGGGCATGGATGTATGACTTGTTCTGCATCTCTATGGCAACTGTTCCTGTAATTTCTCCAAAGCTGCTTACAGACCACCAGCCACCTAGTGAGAAAAAAAGGTCCATGTCAGAGCTTAAATAATGCACGGCACTACTGTGAATTTAAGAGACATTAACAGTAGGGAAGAATATATTCCTTCAGTCATGAATGTATCAAGAATGTTAATGTTTGAATCAGTTTGAACAGACCCCTCTAATTTATTCGTTTTTATATCTGAAAGATCTGTTTGTATGCTCAAAGAACACTTACTGCTTAATGGACAAAATACTAATGTAAAATACAGAAGATATACATACCAACAATATCAAGCCTTTCCTCTTCATCTGTGGCTTTTCTTTTCTTATCTTTGTTTTTCTTCTTTTTCCTGTGACATTAATATCAAGATGGAAAAGATCAGCTTCTTAATGAGCTCTAGTTAATAGACAAATTAATGTGGGTATATTTTACCCTGCTTGCTAGCTACAAAGTTATTACTATCTCTCTCTCTCTCTCTCTCTCTCTATATATATATATATATATATATATATATTCCTATGTAAAGAAAATGTTTGTGTCAAGTAAATAGGCAGACTGCTTTAATTTAGTATTTTATTACTTTTTTCACACAAAAAAAAATCAAAAATGTCTTAAATTGTACAGTAGCTAAATTTAATTATAAAATAGACCTTGCGATATCCAAGCATTTTCCTTGAAATGCAACTTCCACTCTCTTGGAATAATACCAAATAATATATACTAAATACTAAGCAACACCAAATGAATATTATCATTTATTACTTAATATGGATAAAGGGTTTCAGGACTTCTGTTTCTCCATAAAAGTATTCAGCTCTAGTGAATTTGAACACAAACTATAGCTTGGAGCTTTCATTTTATGAAGTTATTTATGTTCCTTATAATAAATATGATTTTTTTGCAAACCACATGCTGCATAATGTGGTTTATTTTTTTTTCTTTGTAGTTCTTTCTCTCTCACTTACACTTTCTTTAACATTGCTAACAGATTAGTTTATGTTACTCCAGTTAACTTATGCTTTAGGTAAAGCCTTCAGGTTGGTGGTTTAACATCACGCTTTATCTTTAAATCTTTCTGTTTATTTTGACTGGTAATTATTTCACTTGCAAAGCCATTTTTTCAAAAACGTTCCTGTCCAACCTTAAAGACTGTAGATATGTTGGTTAACTACGGGCTAAGAGGTAAGTTTCTTCTTTGTAGCATTACTGTTAGCCTAGCCTAGCGTATTAATTAAAGCTAGCAGAGAAAAGAGCACATAATAAGCCCCGAAAAGTAGTTGAGGTGGCATCGGGTAATGCCACAAAGCAAAAATAGCCCTTACCCTTTATTATGACCTTTTAAAACCAGTTTGGTAGATTTTACGTGTGCGTATTCCGCCATGTCTTTAGCTAATGTTAACAGGTAACACAACAAACAAACGCCGTTTCCCGTTCAGAAAAGTACGGTGGCTGCGAAGTAACATTCTGAACCTGACCGTTCAGCTCACATTTCATTCATTTGTAAATCCAAATGAATGAAATATTGCTACCTGCTACCGTAGTAAATAAATACAACTAATCAAAAGTACAAGAATACTAATCATAGAAAAACAAATTAAGTTAAGTACTCTATAGAACAAGGTAGAGTGTCGACAGAATATAATGTGCAATTAGTACAGCAAATAGCATACTGTTGTAATGGTATGACATTCAAAATTTTTGAATGTTAGTATATAAAATTACATTATTTCACATGAAATATTTTTTTATTCTGTGCTACATTTGCAAATATACAAATTAGTACAGAAGCATTTTGACAGATAATCACAGTTCAGTAATCAGTCAGAGTAAACTACTTTAGAAACATCATAAAATAACATAATCAAATCTCTCCCAGACTCAAACCACACTAAATAAACTTTGCTCTTTGTCATTTATTAGGTCATAAATATTTTTTATATGCCATATAATTTTATATACAGTCAGGATCTGAAAAGTGGCATTTATCTCTTTTTTTTTTTTAACAACACACACACACACACACTGACACACACACACACACACACACACACACAATGTTAAATGGTCTCTGAGTCAAACCCATAAGACCCTTCTCACAAATTCATAAAAAGACACCAATCAGGGTAGGTGGAGGAGGCGTGGTTGACTGGGTTAGTGCTGCTGACCTCTGGCAGATGTCCTTATGTAACCATGTATGCTAATGATGCCTCATTAGCAGGAATGACCATGACAGGAAGTAATAAATCATTTGTGGATACTGTCAAGAATTAAAATAAATTACACAGTATCTTGTGCTATCTGCCTAATGCAATAGAACTCAGCTAGTAAGAACTCGGTAAAAAAAAAAAGAAAGAAAGAGAGGAAATAACTACACGCAACTTCTGCAACCATCTTAACTCGCACAAAACTTGTTGACTGATGCAATAGTGAGATGGCTGTAATGCCTCAGTGAAACTCCTTGTGTTGCTGTGCTTGAGGAAAAGTTGATTTTGAGTGTGGAAGATTAATCTGTTTAGCAAAGTCCTGTAAGCTTGAGGGAAGTTGGAAAGTAGGGTTTTCAGAAATCATGAATCAACATTTTACCAAGAACTGAATCCTAGTTGTACTGCTTCTGTCATTTGTCAAATTCAGTAATACTCTGACATCAATCCCTGCTGCTGATGGGATTAAACAGTCATAAGTTGTACTGAGAGAGCTGAGTGATTAAGCTTAGAGTCCTTAAAATGAAGTAAATAAGGACGATGTCAAATGAAATGGTAACACACTAACTGATACTTTAGGACCCGAGCATAAAAGTAACAATAACATCCAGTTGCAGCACGTTACTGCAACACAAATGTCCCACATATTAATACATAAGAAGATATGTGGGTGGGTTTTTTGTTTTTTGGATAAAAAAAGAAATCACTGTAAAGCTTGATAAGAGTTTAATATTAAGAAAATCATTTTGGTTGCCAGATTGAAGAACATTCTGGTGGTCATTTTTTAAAGATACATGAATTATCATGTTTTCCATATCAACAGACCATCAAGCTTTTAGTTAAGATTGTTTTTTAATATTTAGGGCAGAGATTTTACTGAGATCTTATTTTTTGGTGAGTATTTGGATTGTCTTGGAGGGCAAGAACAAAAATGTGGTTATGAAAGAAGAGTCCCCTGTTTCCTGACCCGGAAGCAGTGAGAGAGCCACTTCTGTATGACTTCGAGTCATGGAGGGTAAGGTTTAGACTCTTGCCTGTGCATAAACGCCAAACAGTTTTTCAGACCTTTTCTGGCCTTCTGGGAGTGTTTTGGTGAATTTCCTAGAAGGGGCTCTGCCTGGGGACTCCATAGCTCCTTGGAGACTTCAGCACTCACATGAACATATGAAAATCGTCGTTATAATGTAGGATCAAACGAATCAGTCACAGTCATACAATCTAAGACTGGTCCGCAACCATCTGGAAACCACTGATCATGAGCATTCCCCAACTAGTTGTGGGTGGCCACTGGAGGTTGATGGCAGTTGCTGGGAAAATGACTGCTCGTTTCCAAATCATGCAGGTTGCAGGCCAGTGGTCATATAAAAAAAGATTATTTTGCTTCTTAGTTGGCAAGACTTTTCATCTAGTGCACAGTGTCCACCCTTGCCCAGCCATAGACACTTCCCTGCTTTAAAGCTTGTTTAAAGCAAAATCCATGTTCCAATTCTGTAATTGCCTCTCAAGTATAGCTTTTAGCTGTTAGTAGAGAAGACTGGCATTTTAACTCCGAACAAGTGGAAGTCTAAGTGCACTTGGTTTTCATTCAAAACATTTAATTGACTAAACATAAATTGGCTTATACCACAAAACAGTCACAGAAAATGTAGGATTGCGGTCACAGAGTAGCTGATTAAAGATTTTTTGCTGCAGACCACACTTGTTTGCAACCAAACTTTGTCCCCCCCAAAAATCTTAACCAATATTATCAAAAGGCTCATTGGTCACCCATCTGTTGTCTGTATATTTATTGCTTCAGACATACATGACAATATCATGGCTTGGAAGTTGATGGCATGCTTTGCTATCAACAAGACAAGATTGAAAATCCTCACACTCCTGAATATATACAGTAAGATGATGCAACTAATTTAAAGATAAACTTTACAACAAACATCAGTCTAAATCTTTGATGTTCATCTGGTGAAGGATGACTTAATTCAGACACATTTCTGTGTCCTTATGTGTCTTTCGTGTCCTTGTTAAAGGGCCTTTTGTCTAAAAAGTCTGCTTGCTCCATTAGCTGCCTTTCAACTGTGAAAAGACACATTCATCATCCTTTATGCACTGTACAAAACTAACACTGCTGACATGGACATTTACTTTTTATTTAAGGCTACCTATTTTATTCTGTTTAGTTAATTAGTTAATGGTTTACCACTTTGATCTAAACAGAAAGTGGAAGTAGTCTTGTGAAAATTTGCACGAATATGTTCACTATGAGAACCTGATTGCATGAATAGATTTTCACCCCAGTGATGCAGTTAATGTGAATACCTAATCAGTCAATCACATGGCAGCAAATCGGTGTATTTAGGCATGTAGACATGGTCAGGATGACCTGCTGAAGTTCAAACTGAGCAGCACAATGGGGGAAGAAAGGCGATTTAAGTAAACGTGCCATAGTTGTTGGTGTCAGATGGTTCGAGTACTTCAGAAACTGCTGATAATTTCTCACACTACCATCTCTAGACTTTATACAGAGTCATCTAAAAAAAGAAAGGAAAAAAATATCCTGTGAGCAGCAGTTCTCTGAGTTACTGTTCCCTACCCTGCTGGTAGGAAGGCAAAAGTAACTTAAGTAACTACTTGCTAACACCAAAGTATGCAGAAGCATCTCTGATCATGCAACAGAGCAGCAGAAGACCACACCCTGTGCCACTCCTGTCAGCTAAGAACAGGCAATTAGGCTATAGTTCACATGGGCTAAACAACACTGGACAATAGAAGACAGGAAAAATGTTGCCTGGTCTGATGTCTCCTGTGACATTTAGATGGTATGGTCATAATTTGGCATAACCAGCATGAAAACATGGATCCATCCTGCCTTGTATGAATGGTCCAGGCTGCTTGTGGTGTAATGGTGTAAGGGATATTTTCTGGGCATGCTTTGGGCCCAACTGAGCATCATTTAAAACACCACTGGCTACATGAGTAATGTTCATCCTTTAATAACGACAGTGAACCCATCCTCCGAGGACAACACACCAAGTTGCAAGGCTCAGAGGATCTCAAACTGGTGTCTTGAACACTGTACTCAGGGCTGGATTAATCATTCTGGACACATCTGCAGGGGCTTACCACAGTTGGGGTCCCATCCATTAGTCTATTTAATTTAATTTAAACATTTTTGACAAATGAAAAAAGGCAAATCTATTTACTTTCACATCAATTATTTTTTAAGCACTCATTCAGTTGTGGGACTGTGAAAAAAAAGCACAACAGATGGAGTGGAGTGGTACTGGCAAGCACCACTGAAAGGAAGGAAAGGAGGACGTAGAGACAGGGATGAGACAAGAACGTGTGTGTGTGTGTGAACTTAAATGAGATATATTATTATTCCTTTACAAAGACTTTTTCCATTTCATATCTGACAATTTAAAGATTTTAGCGGAACAGTGCACTGCCTTGACCACTTTTTTTCAGTAAGTTAAAAGTGCGCCATAAAAAGTCTCTATAAAACCGTTCTGTTTACACATACTTGTATGAGATGTATGACTACTGAGAAAAGAAAAGCCTGACCATAAAAACAACCAAACCAAACATTTGTGCCCAGAGGTCTGTAAACCGATAATCCAGGCATGGCCTCCACAGTCACACATGTGCAGACATTTGCATGGTGTACGTGTAGCAGACAAATCTGCAGCAACTATGTGATGCTATCATGTCAATATGGACTAAAATCTCTGAGGAATGTTTTCAGCACCTTGTTGGAGGCCACGAAGAATGAATGCAGTTCTGAAGGCAAGGGGCTCCAACCTAGTCTCAGCAAGGTGTATACCTAATACTAGGTTGGAGCCCATTGCCTTCAGAACTGCATTCATTCTTCGTGGCCTGACAACATATATTAATCATCTCCAGATGATGAATCCCAATTACAGCATCACAGATCCAATTTATATAAGCGAAGGATAATAATGAAATTTAAAGCCTTAAATATGCACTGAGACTCTGGTGAATAATGATATGATGATTTTATCACATAACAAACAGATGTACTGAACAAATTTTTACATTTGCTTTTTTTCAAGGATTGCAGTCCAGATGTTTACCAAGCAGTACAGATGATGAATTAATTTGCTATTTATGGTGATTTTCATCAGAAATGTATTCATTAATTACTCACATTTATTACCAGTATACTTATATATAAAAATAATCTTAATATGGGAAGAACTGGCACAAAATGTGCTTTAGATATTGTTGGTGTCCCCCACATTTTCTCAGCTACAAAGGCATATGTATAATGTAGACATCAGGCACCATTGCTTGGCATCACATATAAACAAGTGCCTTATTTCAATTCTTCTTCCACCTTTTCTCATTCTTCTCATTTATAACCTTTGCTCGGTTTCCCTTCTTTTCCCCCTTTCAGCTGTTTTTCTCCCAAAACTTATGAAGTCACTCCCACCTTCCACCTCACCTCTGTCACTCCCTTCCCCTGATCCCCCTCCTCTCGTCCTACATCTGCCACATTTAATCCTCCAGCGGGGGATTCAGGTGATAGAAGGTTAAGTTGCTGACAGTGTGTAGTAGGTGTTTTCATAAGTGGCAGCGTGCTGTTACATCGCACTGTGGCTGCACTCTCACTCCGTCAATGTCACCGCTCCTTCACGACGCGTTTCCTCGGCGCGTGTTTGTGCAGACTGCCAGAGTTTATGATGTGGACGACATCTGAGGGAGAGAGACGGATGAGGATGTGTCAAGTGGCTCGGTGGCCCGAGGCTGCTTAGTTAAAAATGTTGTAATGGTGTAATTTTCTGAGAGTGACTCCAGGGAGGAGAGCGATGTGCTAGACAGGGGGAGAATTTAAACGTATGGCCTCTTTAAGCCATTTAATGCATACTTATTGTGACTCTATATTTCACTGAAATTGATGACAGCATTTTGGTAGGATGCGAAAAAGGACATAAAGGTCGATGTCAGACTGTAATTAATGACAGTTTTTAAACCGCATACATCATCCCTTTACAGCAGTTTTTTTAATAAAATATCAATACAGCCAGGCTTTACTTGACTAAAATTACCTGTCACGTGGTAATTATGGGATGGAATGCCATGTCTCAAGTTGTGATTGAACACAGAGTGAGAAGGAAATTGGCCTAACATGCATATTTATTCTCGTATTACCAAATGAAGGATGCAAAAAAAACCCCCATTTATCAACAAAAGACACACAATTAAAAAGATTAACTCACACAGTGGAGGGAAGGCTATTTATCCTCACATGAATTCAGCGCCTGCCTTAATACTTTTCATGCTGGACTGGCCTGTGGTATTACTTGACTTCATGGGGCTTTGGGTCTGGAAATTGACTACAGTCTACAGTCATTTAGAGGTCTTATGGCAATTTCGCTGGAGGTTATGGAAGAGAGGAGTTCAGCGAATGGATAAACACCTGTGACATTTCCTTTCAGCGGAATGTTCAAGGTAACTGTTTCCACACTGGGTATTTTTTTCTTTTTTGCTCCTCTATTGCTAGATTTTTAACGCCTCCTCCGAGTGGAAATCCGTCTATGTTATGCCGTTTCGTTTCTTTAATCCTCAATACACACATTTGCTTTTGCCGGGACTTAATTTAGCACGTAGGGGCTTCGGGACATGATTAAATCACAGTACGCTTAAACAGCGCCAAAAGCGGCTTTGAATGTCAATTTTGTCAACATAAATGTACTCTAAACACGATGGTGAATATTAAATTATGCAGAGCTTGATCTTTGGGAAGACAAAAGTCTGTAAGACATAAACAATCCTGTTATCAGTGACCTCTTAAAAACATATGCTGCTCTTCAAGGTTATAGAGGGGGGAAAGAGATAGGTGCTTTTTACAGCCTCTTGGTCTTGAGAATTGCTTTCAGTGTTCCTTAAAAAAAAAAAAATGCTCTGACGTCTAATTATAAACTTCCAGAAAAAGCCACTGAAAATAAACTTCTTGGTTTAATGTTTTTCTTTCTTTCCAGAAATAACACTGCAGAACTGTTCAATGACAGCTCCTTTTTTTGTTGCTCTGAATGGTTAGCTGTCCACGGCCCTGCTCTACTGGCTCACGCCTTCTTATTCTTGCTTCACAGAGCCACATATCCATGTTTCACTCCTTCTGTCACCATCACTGCTGCCACCTCCCCTCCCCAGCTTTCCCCGCTCTGTGCTCACCGTCTACACATCCTTTCAACCTCATCTTCACACACCTTGAGATTGCCTTCCATCAGCTGTGAATGTTAAAAGAGACTAATTTATGACCTAACCCGGGTCCCTCTGCAGCAGCACCGAGGAAAGGCAGTCGGTCCGGGCTGCAAGAATGACTCATCTGCTCTCGTTGTTCTGAGTGCTGTCACTAGGTGGCAGCATACACACATGCACCCAGCGCCTCTCTCTCTCTCCCACACACACAATACTGTTTGCCTCATTTGACAATGAGAATTTCAGGCAGCATCCCATAATGAATCAAAATGAGATATTTTTGAGTAATATATATATGTATGATTGTGGTGAATAGAAAAGGCATTGTTTAAGACACACCCCACAAAGTATGTTGAGCTTTTAGCTAAAAATCAGTTATCAAGAATTAGTCTAAGAACAATTCATTTGCAGAGGGTGTAAAGAAAAAAAAGCAAAAGGATAGTGCTCATTAAAGTATGCTATCGCATGCTGGAGTTTTGGGGAGTTTAGCGCACAAGAATCCAGCTGCATGATAGCAAATAAATTGCCTTATTTACACTCTCCACAGGTGGTATATTCTCTCCGCCTAATTATTCCACTGCTCTTAAACTAATTGCCCCCCCCCTCTGCTATGAAATAAACTGTGCCAAAGATTTTTGGAGCACTTGAACAGAACGTGAATGCTGTTTCATGTCACATGTTTCACCTCCAGCCTGGTGCTCTCCTCAGTCACATTTGCCACATTACTCACTGAGAGGCTTTTTGACTCGAAGCTGCACAACCACAGAGCATGGCTGCATAATTCACAGCCTTGTGTATTTTTAAACTCATCCTTACATTCATAATGCAGAGAAATTTGAATCATGTGACAGTGACACGCTGTTAATCTTTTAGCCTCCGTATCGTGTCTGTGTAGGCTTTGAATCACTGCTAGTTAACGAATACATGGGACACACACACACACACACACACACACACACACACACACACACACACACACACACACACACACACACACACACACACAGTTCAAACGAAAAGAACACTGGCTTACATTCATGGAGACTTACTCCAACCCTAACCATGACTACTACTTTCCTAATACCCAGATTGGTCTACAGTAATATGTCCCATAATACAATACAAAGTCAGATTTGTAAACCTCTGTTCGTTTCCTTCTAAATCTCCACAGGCACAGATGGCCTTGCTCCCTCTCTTGTCTTTCTAACCGAAAGGACTTACTCGATTTGACATCACCTGCTACCAGCTGGCACGTATCCTTTCACCAGCTTTGAATCTGGTCCACCACCCCCCAAACAGGCCAGTGCAGAGGAAATGTGATTTTCATCATCCCGCGCAATTAGCGAGATTTAAAGATGTTTTGTGTCACTGATTGAAAACACCTTCCATTGTTGCTGTAAACAGCGCACAGCGGAGTGAAATCAGGTCGGACATGAATCACCGGCTGGATCTGAACCAGGTTTGAACCCGCGGTCTCAGAAGCATATGGTAATCAGGCAGTAATGAACTGTTGTCTGCGGTGTGCGCTGCGAGGTATTCATCCTAACATATTGTAACCGGTCTGTTCGTACCATGGTGGCATTTGTACTTCACGACACACGTGCACACGCACGTCCCACTCTGCCCCGCTCTCTGGACAGTGAATTATAATTGTAACAAATCGAGCTGAATCGCGCAGGAAAGGGCAGGGTGGCGGTGTCAGCTTGCATCACTCTTTGGAAATGTCACCATTCGTGAGTAAATTTGTCTCAGAGTCACCGCAGAACTTCTTGTAAGTCTCGTAGCCTCACAGTAATATTTTAAACTCACGTGCTTTATTTAAACACTCGCGGCGTGTCTGAGGGAAAATCATAAGCAGTGTGAATACAGTTTTGATTTAGAGATGTTAATATGGTAACCGTTTCCCAACACAGTGTCCCCTAGAGCAAGGATGAGGGATTTATGGCCATCACTGGAGTTGGATGACATTCACATATTTAAAGAAGCTGAAAATAACACCAAAACAAAAAGTGAATGTCATATTTATCATTTTAAATGCAGCTGTGAGAACAGCTGTGTATTTATTGCTATGATTATTTATTTAATTATTGTTAGAGAAACCAGTGTGATCTAATGCCAGGCAAAACAACTATAGCTGAGGGAAGCTCATGGTTAGGAGACAGGATATAAATCTCAGCCTGTAATGTAAACACCTTCTTTTACCACCCATTATTTCACAATGCCTTTAGTTTTCCCTTAGAGTGTGTGAATGCCACACTGCATCCTGCATTGTCGCTGAATATTACCAGTGAAAGTGAGTTGCTGATGCAAATTAGCTGCATAATAACACATTGTCATGTGAGGGATTCAAGCCGCCATTAAAAGGGAATTCGAGAGCATTCATTCAGAGACATCTATTTCCGAACTGTGCACATTCAGAAATGTCAGAACAGGTGAAGCTGGCGGTGGTTTGCATCTTACTCATTCCCCGCAGTTTCCTTTTAATGCATTATATCAGTCACATAAGTGCCTTTTATAGAAGGAATTTGTGCCATATAAATGAACTTGGCAAGCCTCTCCTTACTTTAGAGACTCGGTCTTTAATCATGAATTAAGCTTGAAGCGTTCTTTGGTTAAATCAAGGCTCCTGCGTGTTTGTTAAAGAGGACTGAAGTATTGGGCAATGTGATGTTGATCCCTGCAATCAAACCCACTGCTGTTAGAAAATAATCAGCTACACGGACACAGTTCAAGTGGAAAATCAATGTGAAATTCCTTGCTGATTTCTTGAACTTATTAACCACGACTCTGTGTGTCAGCCGATGAGTGCTCACCGTGATAAAGACTCAAATCACTCCAAGAATGAAATATTACTTTTTGTTTTGTGTGCTTCTCCAGTACAGCAGTATTTTGAAAATCGTGATGCATGCTTTCCTGTGTGCTTTCTGCTGCAGTTTGCTTAGCTCTGTGCTACAGTACGGCTCAATAAAGAGCTAACATACTGATACTGTATTGGCAACCAGTCTTTTTCTTGTTGCCCCATCTTAATACCATAGAAATTGTGTTAGGATTATGCATAAAGCGCTTTTTAGACACAGATTTGCATGTTTGGATTAGTAAAGCCTTGTAATGGAGGCTTGCAGAAAGCTACCATCTTGTTCTGACACATATTGAAACAGTGCGAGGCTGCTTTTCCTTTTAACTACCAGACGTATTCATCTGTCCGTCTGCCAACTCAGATAATTTCTGAGGAGAATTTTGTTCACTTGCTTATAAACACAGGAAGGCGAGGGAAGAGTCTCCCATTTTTAATTATCAACCTCGGTAACCAATCTCCTTGCCTCTACAATATCTTTTGAACAACCACTACATCAAATGGGCTCATTTGCATTTGAGGCGTTGAGAAAATTGAGCGAGCGATGCATGATATTCTGTATGTATGCACCCTTTAGTGACACCCAACCAGATTTCAATACACTGCAAACACAAAATTTACACAAATATATGGAAGAAAATACAAATCGCGTTGATTATCTCGTGTGTTAAAATCAGCTTGTCACAGACTTGACAGAGGAAAGACAGGCTTCCTGTTAGGATTAAGTTTTGCATTTAAACAGTTTTTTTTCAGCCACTGGAAGGCACAGCTGTCAAAGTCACAGATCCCAGCGACACCAAATGGAAAGTTCTAGGATTTCTCATCGCTGCACCTTCTTTCCCTCAATCCATCTCACTTAGATTCAGCCGAGATAATGTGATGTGCCTTTAACCATAACTCATGCCTGAATCCAGCCGCTAAGGCACAAATTATGTGTACAATAGATATAACCAAAAGTTAATGACGTATGAGAATATCAGCCAGGCTTGTGTTTATTGCAGTTAGTGAAAGAAGCATTTCTGCTTTTGACATCAGTGCATATTGCCTGCTGACAAAGCCCTAATGTGCCTGTTATCTGTCAGAAAATAATTAAAAATAAAACAAGGCGACCATTAGCTTAGCAGAGATTTTTATAACATATACTACACATTTTTATATCCATGTATCATGATTCAAATGACCAAGGCTGACATCTGATGCAACTGCAGGTAACATAAGCTGCAGGTATGGGACGCCGTTTGTAAAGTGAAACATGCTGAAATTAACGGCAACATTTTTCCACATTTAGCTCAAAACCTTACAAAAACATGTTTTTTCGAGTAATTTTTTACAACATTTAGTAAAATATTTGTAACTTTTCATCAAATGTTAAATATTAAATCTAAGTGTTAAATATTAAATCTAAATATTATATTTAAATCTAAATGTTAAATGTTAAATCTAAATGTTAAATGTTAAATCTAAATCTAAATGTTAAATCTAAATAAATGTTTAGGCTAATATGCAAATTTATTGTACGGATCAACGGAAATACCAAAATAAAAGCTTCCCGAAAACCTCCGGTGCAAAATTGTGTCTGTTCTCCCCCTCACTTCTCCCCGCCATGTGCTGCTTCACTTCTTGCCTACGATGCTGGACATGTGCTGCAGCGATTGTGAAGTGGAGACTGCAGCTGCTAAGAGTGCACTACTGCTGAACCTTTGGATGGCCGACAAAACGGATCTTCCGATGTTTTCAGCTAAATCGCCGGACGTGCTTTCTCATGGTCCGGGTTATGGCTGAATTCCAGTGGAATGACGGTCCCGCCATAATAGACGTTCCAGCCATGTGTTCCAGCCCTAAACCTAACCTTATCCCTAACTATAACCTTATTCCTAACCTTTACTAGCAGTTAAATGACGTAAAATAGTGTTTTCCAAATCGATTTTTAGAAAATGAACGAACATGTGTAGATTGAGTCCAAACGGTTCTCATGTGCTCTCCTTTTTCCGATGCCGTAATTTAGGAACGTGTTGGGTACCCGAAAGCATAAAATGTTGACAATTTGTCACCTAGCGAAAATTATTACGCTTTGGGAGTGAGAACGTGTCTGACCACTACCGGCACACTTTTGCACCGGAGGTTTTCGGAAAGCTTTTATTTTGGTATTTCCGCTGATCCGTGCAATAAATTTGCATGTTAGCCTAAACATTTAGATTTAACATTTAACATTTAGCATTTAGATTTAACATTTAGATTTAGATTTAAATATAATATTTAGATTTAACATTTAGATTTAAATATAATATTTAGATTTAACATTTAACATTTAGATTTAACATTTAGATTTAAATATAATATATAGATTTAACATTTAGATTGAATATTTAACATTTAGATTTAACATTTAAAATTCTGTTTTAAATATGAAAAGTTACAAATATTTTACTAAATGTTGTAAAAAATGACTTGTTTTGAGCTAAATGTGGAAAAGTGTTGCCGTTAATTTTAGCATGTTTCACTTTACAAACGGCGCCCCATATGCAGGTGCTGAACTGTGAACCTGAAACAGTGGTAGCAGGTATGAAGAGTGGCCGCTCACTAAAAAATGGGGTTACATCTGGAAAGAATGTTTTGCGTTCTGTTGGCAGATACACCAACTGACTCTTTTTGGACACAATGTGCACATACTCATGATACTGTTGTTATGGTGTGTATACTATTCACACTTCTGGCATGCATTGAGTAATATTAACATTCATTTGTCCACAGCTCACTGTCCACTTCAGAAATCTTTCACATTTCTTCCGCTTCTTAGCTCTCTCTCACTCTTTTTTGGTTTTGTCTCCACTTACTGAAGGACAGGACAACTCCGCAATGCCACACTTCCCTCATCAGCTGTTTGCTAGCCTTGTCTGTGTGGTTTTTCCACTCATGCCACCTGTTGAAGATTAATTTAAACATACAGAAAAAGCTTCCATAAGAATTAAGAGGGCAAGAACCAACCAGGTGCTGCAAATCAAATGGAACTGATTAATTGAGCAGTGTGAGCACCTTTGTCAAAGCAGAAATGTTGCCAGTCAGTAAGTTCATGACAGTACAGTTAGATAAAGACTGTACATATGGCTTGTTTGTTTGCAGACAGCCTGGGTTAGGTTTGCAAAAAACAAGAACACAACACTGGAAAAGACTTCTGGAACACTGTCTTTTAGACAGACAGAACTAAAGTGGGGATGTGTGGTCATAATAAACAATGTTATACACATACCAACTATTAGGCACGGTGGTGGACGGGTGATGGCAGTTACCAGACCTGGGCACCTTGCAGTCATTGAGTTGACCATGAAACCTCTGAATATTAAAGTATTTTCGAGTCAAATGTGAAGCCGTGTGTCTGACAGCCAAACGGTCAAAACTGATTCATGGAAGAGGACAATGATCCCAAGCACACCAGCGGTGGGACTTTAAGAGAGCTGTGTGTAAATAAATGGATGCAAACCTCAGTGAATGGAAGCAGCGCTGTAAAAACGAGTGAGTCAAAATTGCTCCACAACAAGAAATGTATTAGTGTTTTTAGAAGGCACTCATTCAGTGGAATGATGAGGTATACCTAGCTACTCATAGGTTTGCATAGAGGCCTATGAAAACCTGAATATCCACAAAACTGAACAAAAAGCATCTAAAGCGACACATGGAGTTAAGCTGAACTTTACTGTCTGGTCACAGCTTCCTGCAGTCTAATTTTTAATATTGATTTATTGTTAAAAAAAGACAATAATCTAAATTGCAGCTTTAACTTATAGGATATATCCCACACCGGGGTAAAAGTGTGAGATAGATAAGATGTTCTCCATGAGGCAACTGTGCTAAAGTCCCTCTGATGCTGGTCAAGACACTACAGTAATCACTTTAAGACACCACATATTGATGTCTTCATTTTAATAAATGTAAATAATAAATTATATGTCAAAGATGACAGGATAGGTTGGTGTAGCGTTTGTAGTTGTCAAAAACATAACTCCAATCCTCCGTGCCCATCAAAAAAAGTTTCATAGAGAAATGACCCAGAGGTGTTGTTTCCAGCCTGGAGAGAGACTTGCAAATTCAAATGTAGTTTGGATGTGTGATTCCTACTGTGGTTCAGAGCATCTCTGTGGGTGCCAGACACAGCACATTTGTATTCCTCTCAGCAAAACAAATGCAGTGATGGCTGTGGGAATTTTGGTGCTGTGTGTAACCTCGGAAAACATGAATAATGCGTCTACCGCTTTTATGAGAAGAGACGAAACAACCAGAAGCTTTATGATCGTAAACGATATTCAAATAGAAATAATAATGAATATTTTAATGAGCATTAAAAGTACACACTGATATACGGGAACACATACATACACAATTATTTCATCATGAATCCCCTGCTATTTCATGCTATTACAAAATCTAAATACCACGAGTTTCTTCATTCAGCCAATAAACAGATACATATTAAAAAGCCAACAGAGTGAATAAAATGAGCTCTGAGAGTTTCCCCCGGAACAATTAACCTTCCCGACAGGTGGTGTGATATTACCGTATGAGCTATAGTCGCTTTGCTAACATTCACAACAATGGCAGAACATCTAAGCATGTGCACATTAGATGAGTAGTGGGGAGCAATAACAGGTTGACAGAAAGCAGAGGTGCTCACAGCCATATGGTTCCGTTTACACGAATCCCCTCAGCAGCGTGATGTCATTATACAGCAGCATCACGGAGGAAGCAGCTTCACTCTGAAAGAGTCGTGCCTGAACCTCTATTCATCGATTCTTGAAGCGCGTTCGCAGTATTGGCAGGTAAGACAAATCCAAGCCAAATTAGTTTATCAACTCATTGATGGTTTAGGAGAGAAACCAAACCACACACACATACACGCAGAAGCTGAACACATCCATCAGAAACCCATCACTTCGACCTGGTCTTCTCCCCTGGCAGCAGCACCATGGGTTATTTAGACAAACCAATATAAGCCTCCATACATACACATTCATGAATATTCTGGTCAGGTCCGAACCAGTGGACGGTCAGGACCTTGCTCAGAGGACGCCCAGGAGGTCACAGAGGAGCCAATCAAGTCTTAGCGTGAGGGTCACCAGTGATTATGATGCAGGGGCATAGTTCTCATTACAATCCGCTAAGGCGAGACAGCATGCCACGGGCCACAGCTTGGTTACTCATTCCTTACAGTTTCCTGCTCTTTATGCCTTGAAACCTGGTTTAAAAAGAAAAAAATATCACAATGTAGGAAAGTGTAGCCAAGCAGGCGTTAAAATGAAATGGGTCACGCCTGGGAATGATTTCCTTTCTTTTTTTTCTTGCATAAGTGATTTCAAAGCACTCCCTTTAACTCTATCAGAACTAAACAACAGTGAGGAGTCCCAAATGAATCTATCAATCCATTTTTGTAAACATTTTTTAAGTATAGATAGTGATTCAACAAGTTAGGAGCTGTTTACAGTCTCTTTTTTTTAACTGAGTAAACACAAACATTTTTACGATTTTATGCATATTATGGCAAATAAAAAAAGAAAGATAAAATACAAATTAAGAAGTGGTGATTTGGACAGAGTCAGGTTATTTTTCGCCCCAGTTTCTCTAGCAAGCAGCAAACTCCTGGGAAGAAGAAGAATGAAGCTTAAATGGCAAAAAACTGCAGTTCCTCAAATGTCTACCTGAGGCTGGCTCCAAAAGTGAGTGAATCCCCAAAGACCCAGTGTTAAAATGCCCACCTATACAGAAAAAATAAATGACACATAATAATAAATGGCATTTTCCTTGCTGGGACTGCTGTAGAGGGAGAAATGTATTTTTATAAGTACCAATTCCTATTGTATTAATGCTTAAATGCACCAATTATTATGTATGGGTGGTTTTACAGAGAGCTGGCTGATAGAGCTGGCTGAGTAATATTTCTGCTCATTCGAGTCTCTAAACTGCATCTTTTCAACTGTGTTTGTGGCATTGGTGCTTTTTGAAAGTTTTTTTTTTTTTTTAAACATGGTTCACTGTGTCATTAATGCTGACAATCTACTCAGGAAGACGCTGTATTTGAATGTTCCTAAGCATTGCTTAGCAGATATCTGTGCCTGTCTAATGCATCCATACAGTTGATGGATCCAGCCGGCTAACCAAAGTCACTAGCACTGGCTGAAAATTCGAACCTGCCAACCCAATTTGGCTACTTTTTAGGATATTGTCCATCATGATGTTGCAATTACACATGCAAACAGTGGAGATTCACATTCGACACTGGATTTGTTCCAGTGCTCGTGTGGTCTGAGCAGGATGGTGTCCACCTTGCATCGAGCTCGTAATGCAGCTGAACAGTTGGGAAACAGTGCACATGTATTGTACAACTATATCTTGATGAGGGAAAAAAAAGAAAGAAGAGTTTTTTGTCTTTTTGTCCAGACTTTTTTGAAGAGTTTTTATTCAGCATGATTTATGTTACTGTGAAGTTTTCATCTGTTAGTGACCATGAAAATTAAAATTATGCCTCCATCTCCATTATTTAGATAATCTTGTCTTTTTTCAAGATAGCTGCTAATTTTGTTACAAGACTTGCTGCTAGACAGGCTTTAGCTACATTTGTCTCTTACACACAATCAGTGATTTTTTTTTTTTTCAAATTTTCATCCTAAGCCAAGTTATTCCTTGCTGTAACCTTCAAAACAAAAGTGGTATTATCGTCTGCTATTTTAGATGTGTGACAATCATGGCAACAATGTAGAATTAATAAAATCCCAGTCACATAGAGACTGGTTCTAGACCATCATGCTAAAGCCCCAATCATGCAGACCTAGAGACTGATACTTCTTTTGCTCATTGACTGTCATCATTGCTGAGCGATGCAATCTCTTCAACTGCTGAACATTTGCTGTCTACCTGTTTTACTTTGCTTCTACTTTCTTTTTTTTGTATGTCTAAATAACTGAATAATTTTTGACATTTATCACAACAAAATATTCTGTTCAAGTGTCAAAATAAACACCAACTAAACCATTAACAAGCATTAGATCAATGCCAGCACAGCCAATACATTTATCAGCGAATTTTCAAAGTACATATCATCAGTTCTGTCATCATGTGATAAAAAGCTGGAAAATTTCTCACATTATTGATCATATTGCTCCTGTTAGAACTATAAATGCACGTTCCACGTAAAGCTTCCTGGAGAAAAACAGCGACAAGGTAACGATGTACAAATAATTAGTCACCAGAGATGGGCAGTAACATGTTACTTGTAACGCGTTACTGTAATCTGATTACTTTTTTCAAGTAACGAGTAAAGTAAGGGATTACTATTGCAAAAACGGTAATTAGATTACCGTTACTTTTCCCGTAGGAACGCTGCGTTACTGCGTTACTAAAACCGTGATTTTTTTGCCAGAATCTCTCACGACAGTGACGTAAGTGAGTGCGCGTTAGTGACAACAGCTGTGTGCAGATCAACAATGGATCACATATCAATTGTGGGAGAGAGTATGAGGGTGCAGCGTTTAAAGCGTGGAAGTACTGACCTTACTTTGAGTTTGATTCCATAAAAAGTGACAAAAACATTAGCGTCCATCGTGCGTGGGAAGAAAACTTCTTTTTACAGAAAAAACCCCTAAACTTCCAAGCAAGCACCGAGTGCGCTACGACGTAATGGGAAACTCACAGAGAAACTCGCGGATTCTTCAACTGACCGCGGCACACCTGCACCAGGGTAAACCTCCGCCTACCGAAGTCCTGCTTTACAGGTGAAAATAGAGCAACAGGACCGCTGGTCTTTGACTTTATTTATTTTCTGCTGTGTTTTACTTGCATCTATTTTATTTTATGTGCTGGAATGTACAGAAAATAGGTTTAAATGTTTAACTAATTTATTCAATTCAGAGAATGTTGCATATAATTAAATTTTTGCTTGATGCATAAAGTTAAAAGATTAAAACTAATAAAACAAGTTTTAAAAAGAGACTTTTCCATTTGATTACATTTTGTATGATGGATTATGCAGAAAAAGTAGAATTGGGCTGAAAGATCTATCGCTTTATCACCTCTTCAGGTTGTAAATAGTGTTTTTAAAAAGTAACTAAGTAACTAAGTAATTAATTACTTTTGAAAATAAGTAATCAGTAAAGTAACAGGATTACTTTTTTGGGGAAGTAATCAGTAATTAGTTACTGATTACTTTTTTCAAGTAACTTGACCAACACTGTTAGTCACACACTTGAGAAAAGACAAAATAGCTTTGAAATCTATAAAAAGACACTTAATTTCTATAATAATAAAATAGCTATACAATCCTAAATCTCTCTAACTGATTAACATTAATCAGTCTAATAATAGTTTTCTATTTTTACCTATGCTTAATCCCTCCAAAACTGTACCAAATGAATTTCTTTAAAGAAAAAAAAAATGCAATGAAATTGCATTTCTCTTCCGGAAAAGAGTTTCTAGTATTGGAGAAAATATATATTTTTGTAATTTATCTAGCTAATCACAATCTTATCAAATGACTGCCATGACCTCAGTGTCAGCCTTCTCAGCTGTGAATTCTAAAGACTTTATTCATCATATAAAGAGTAGGTTCAATATCACCTGATCCGCCCTATAACTATAAGCTTTATTAAGAAGGAAAGTTTTAAGTCTACAAGTAAGGAAATCCCTGAAAGTTTCACCTGAATGTAGTATTTTCTGAAAAGGCTACATCACTCTCTGTATTGACCTGGGAGCCCATAATTACTTTTTATTAGTTCATAAAGCTCTCAGTGGTTTGGCCCTTCAGTGCATTACTGATAGGCTCAGTATCTATAATCCAACTAGAACTCTCATCAGATGCAGCTCTTTTAACTGTCTCCAGAATTAGGTCTAAAGTGTGCTGAGGGTGCTTTCAGTTACTGCTGTCCTGTTTTTTGGTACAAGCTGCCTGCTGACCTGAGATCAATTACATATGAAATCTAAAAAAACTCAAAACTGTTTCATTCTCACAGAAATACACAGACATGTGTATGTCAACTTGTGTGTCTGTGTGTTCTACCTCTTTGTAATCTTTTTTTTTTTTTTTTTTGCTGTATTCATTATAAAGTCATTGTAAAATAATTTATTTATTTCTGTGTTAGGCACATTGAGTTTGAGTATAATGAATTGTGCTGTATGAATAAAATTGCCACAGAGATTGGTGTGTGACCCCCTGGTATTGCTAGGAAAAGAAATTTACATTTCCCAAGCGGTTGGATAAAACCTCCTTGTGATTGTTTGGGTTGCTAGCATGCATCAGTCATTCATAGCTTACATGGAGGTCACTGACTTGTCTGCAAGGTACTCTCATAAAGTGCCAGGTGCTCTCTGAGCTTTAGTGAAACTGTGAAAAGCATGAAACAAAGCAGAAATAGAAACTGTTGCCTGCTGAGGCATAGCTTTAATTTGGAAGGTGAACCTTCTTCACCTCCAGTTTACTCAAACTTCTGCAAGTGTCAAGTAGTAGTTAGTATTTGCAAACATGAACAACTACAAGCAACAGGGATGTTTCATATTTTACTGCCTTTACTTAAATCGCATCCTGATTTTTAAACTCTATCTCGGACTTTGTCTCAGAGAGGAGACACGTATATTTTAGTCAGAACATTTATCGTTTGTCGGCACCTCTCTCATCCATTACCAAGCGCAAAATAGCTCATTTATCATTTGTGAATGAATTAGCAACCAGGCTCCAGATGTCCTCTGCCTCTTCATGTCTTGTCTTGACTCCCACCTGTCTCTCTTGAACCTTCTCAGTATGCTAGCGGTGCTGCACTGACTGGCAAGGCATTAGATGTACACAGATGAAGGATGGGAG
Source organism: Haplochromis burtoni (assembly GCF_018398535.1). Taxonomy (NCBI): domain Eukaryota; kingdom Metazoa; phylum Chordata; class Actinopteri; order Cichliformes; family Cichlidae; genus Haplochromis; species Haplochromis burtoni. The sequence goes on from NW_024582574.1 coordinate 590,209, forward strand.
AAGGAAGAAAGAAGACAACGAGACGGTGACTGTGTAAGTAAGGAGAGAAGACAGAGATTAAGTATAAAAGTGTTTGTAGTAAAGCACTCGAGAGAGATGGCTGAGGACAGAAGGAGCTGAGAGACATCGAGTCTGAGGGAGGAGGAGAAGAAAAGAAAGTTTTACATAAGTAAGTGAATGAATAAGAGCATGTGCACTCAAGTGTGCATGAAGTATCTCCCCTGTTCTCTCCATTGTTTGGTATTATCCTTCAAAGAACCAGTTAGACTTCCAGCCAGTCTTTTATCAACACGAGGCTGGACTGCACCTTTCACTTGAAGAACCAAAGTTAGGTCAAAAGTAACTGCAACCGCGTCCACTCAAGAAGCTAAAAATCAAACCAGTACAATGTAATAAATCGGAGCCGTAACCTACTGAAAATAATCCTTACAAATAAATATGCATTTATCTTCATTATTTAACTTTAAATTCTTTTTTTTCTTTTTTTTCTTTTTTAAGGATTTGTTTCAGTATTGATATATTTCTGGCCACGACAAAGCTATCCATCTTTCTGGGTAAGATGAAGGTACTCAGGAGGCTAACTGTTATACATGTAGGTTCAGAAGTTTTTGGACAACAATGCAATCTTTCTAACTGCCTCTATACACAGTGGATTTTAAAACAAACAGCAAGTCTAAACCCTTAGATTTAATTCAAGGGGTTTAAAAAAGGTATACCAGAATACTGCAAGAATAGCTTTTAATATCCATCCATCCATCTTCTACTTATCTGGGACCAGGTTGCAGGGATAGCAGCCCAAGCAGGGAAACCCAGACCTCCCTCTCCCTAGCCACCTCTTCCAGTTTATCCAAGGGAACACCTTGGATAACATTCCCAGGCTAGCCAAGAGATATAATCTCCCCAGAGTGTCCTGGACCTACTCCTAGGTCTTTGCCTGGCAGGACTTAACTCGAACACCTTGCTTGAGGAGACATCGAGGAGAAGTGTTAGTCAGACAGGCAAACCACCTCAACTGTCTCCTTTCATTGCGGAGGAGTAGTGGGTCTATTGTGAGCCTCTTTCGGATAGCTGAACTCCTCACCCTATCTCTAAGGGAGAGCCCAGCTACCCTTTAGAGAAAGTCATTTCTGTTGCTTGTATCCACCATCTTGTTCCTTTGGTCACTGTCAAAACTTGGGTAGTGACCAAAAGACCAAGTATCTAGGAAAGATTGACAGCTTTCCTAGATACTTGGACTCCTCCTTTTGGGGCAGCAACTTGTCCCTGACCTGGACCGTTTTCTGTCTGAGGACCACAACCTCAGACTTGGAGGTGGTAATTCTCATACCTGCTTCTTCAAACTGCAACCTGCTCCAATCTGAGCTGGAGGCCACCACCTGATGAAGATAACAGCACCACCTCATCTGCAAAAAGTAGAGATACGATTCTGATTTCACCAAGGTGGAAGCCTTCAACCGTTTGTCTACACCTACGGTCCCACTATGTCCACAGTTGAAGTCAGCAGTGCCCCCCACACACAATGCACTGTGTGAACAGGGCACTACTTTCTCCTCCTTAGTAGCCCGATGGTTTGCCAGAATCACTTCAAGGCAGTCCAAAAGTCTTTTTCCATGGTTGGCACCCCTTGCAATGCCGTTGAAGTTCTGAACTGTGAAGCGCTGTCTAAGCAGAGAGTGCAACCCTGTGCATGTCTCAATTCATGCTGCTTTTTTTTTTCTATCTCTTTCATTGATTTATTTTGGTTTCTCAGCCTTCACTTCCACTGACATCTCTTAAGGCCCCATTCCACACTTTTGTCTGCTTAATTTGTTATGGAATAATTAAGGACATGGCCTCACCTACAAAAGAAATGATCGGTTGATTATTTTTTGAAAATTGGGATACTTTTGTTAAACCCCTTGAATTAAAGCTAGAAGTCTGCACTTTAATCAGATCTTGATTGCTTGATTTTAAAATCCAAAGAACTTGGGTAGAGGCAAAATTAGAAAAAAGTGTAACTTTCCTCACAGAACCAAAACACCAAATCTGGACTTAAAAATGACAAAATCTCTATTTCGGTATCACCTCAGTGATTGCTTTCACATGAACGCTGTTGACATTTTAATAAAAAGTAATGACAAGTGTAACTTTGTCAGGATAGGAAACCATGAAATATTTAAAGTTGTGTGTAAACATTAAAATGTGAAAACTTTCAGCTGAAAATATATTTAGCTTTTCATCTGAAGCACAAGGGGAAAAAACCCCCCATATAAGTATTTGAGGCACTTGGTTGAGTGTAAGGCCAGGATGGAGAGTATGAACTAGTAAACAACACAAAGCGAGATAGTTTGAATGTATCATTCCTTTAGGCAAACGCTGAAGTTGTGTTAAATTACCTCCTCCTACAGATACACACTTGAACACACTCCACAGTCAGAGAGAAAACTATGTGTTGCAGGTGTACCTATTAGGGAGCAACACTAACTGAACAAGCACTTCATTTTGAGTGTTCCTAGGGGACCGAATAAGACTGGCATTGTTGAGAGATGCAGCATAATTGATGACTGCTAAGAGTTTGTTGTGGTGTTCTGTGATGTGACTGTACCTGTATCAAAATGCTATGACAGTCGACTCCCTGTAGAGAAAGGCCACTCAGTATTTCTCTCAACAAAACAAAACCTCGCTTTGTTATTTTCCTTCCCTGCTGGCTGAATTTACCAAAGAAAACATTCCCTTGTCTGTGTTTTCTTTTTTCTCTGATACCTATTCTCTAGACAGAATAGAAAATGCCAATGGGGGAATATCGAGCCTGATAACAGACTATGACAGTGCTGCCTTAGCGAGGTGTGAGTGACAGTAGAGAGGAGGCGAGTGTGTAGGAGGTAGATTTAATCATGCTGTGAATCTGGTATGCAGAACAATCATACAGAAACAGAGTGAATAAATCTAAGTCTTTGATGGGGCCAAATCATCTCAAAACATTTGCTCTGCGGGTTTTGCAGAGATGCTAAAGAGGGCCAGACCTAAAGGAGCGAGACAACGCATAACCGCTGAGTGTGGGAGAAGCAAGGGCAAGGAGGTGATGAAGACGAGCGCTGCCTGTAGTGGGATTGAGTTTACGTCCGTCTTTTGTACTTCTTCATAATTTGATATGTTACCATAGGCTAACAGGCCCTGTGCACCCAAAGAATTAGCCAGTCTCTCAGAGCTTTTCAGAAAGTGTGAAAATAACTGGATGACACATAAAAAAGCATCCATCATGGCTCATTATTTGATCACTCAGTCCATCTGCTCATGCCCTGTAGACAGCTGACTGATATAATTAATAGTCATTAAGTCCATCCACAGAAAATGACTGAGAGGATGAGGCACAAAGAAATGCCGAGTTTATTCTAGTACAAAGCAGATAAGTGTACCCGCCCCTGTAAATGTTATTTGCTTAAACCATTTATTCTTGGCAGAGGTCTCTCTGCAGGGAAAAAAAGAAGTTATCCCTCTTGGGTTTTTACCTTGAGGGAAGCATTCGCAACTAGCATCACCAATGCCAGATCACTAACTGAACAACTTTGGGCAAGTGTTAAAAAGCTCCAAATCCGCAGAGGCCATGCTGTGGGAATAAAGGAATATTTTTGTAATTTTGTATTTTTTTTCAAAGAGTCCCTTGGAGAGTTTTGTTTTTCTCAGTCAATGTGTAGCTATCCCATCCAACTTCTTTTTTTTGAGAGGCTTGTGTAACGTTATTTGAAACAGAGACCAAAGGTAAAAAAAATAAAACGTAAAAAAAAAAAAAAAATCTCTCTATATATATAAATAGATATAGATATAGATAAAAAATACATGTATATTCCTTCTTGTAATCAATCCAGGTAGTGCACAGGTTGGTCAGCCTAGTCTTACAGTCTCGGCTGACTGCTCAGCCTACCAGTAGCTGGTGTTTTGTGCCTCTGGTACTCTTGCCCATCCCTTTCTGTGCCCCGCTCGTGTATTGACCCATGTGCCTGTTTATCTTAGCCCCTATGATGCCCAGTGTTGGTCAAGTTACTTGAAAAAAGTAATCAGTAACTAATTACTGATTACTTCCCCAAAAAAGTAATCCCGTTACTTTACTGATTACTTATTTTCAAAAGTAATTAATTACTTAGTTACTTTTTAAAAACACTATTTACAACCTGAAGAGGTGATAAAGCGATAGAT